>NC_142712.1:30703776-30857762 GCF_055471065.1 Atractosteus spatula
CAAGTACTTTGAAGGCATTTGTTGATACTTTTAAGCACTTTCATTGATTCTTCTTCTTCTTCTTCTTCTTCAATTAGTTATTACAAGTCCAACATTCTCAACATTATCTCACTCCATATTCAGAATGTGGGAATACAGTTTTAAGGAAATGCCACTGAAAATATAGTAGCTGCACTCTACAAAGATGAATTTGCTAATTATTCAATCAGGGACACAGCTTATACTTCAGTAGTCTTAGATCATTTAATGATGATGATTATACTTTATAACTAGAAGAAGCCCCTTTTTCAGACATGTGGATTGACTTATACCTGAAGTGGTTAATTCTCACCTTGACATCTCAAAGAACAACTGAATCTCTACCAAGGGTGAATGTGTCCTTCCTCTTAATGTCTAAAAGAAAAGGTTAAAATTCATTTAAGCAAAATGCAACAACCCAAAATGTTGGGGAGGTCGTTTCCACAGTTACTTCATATGACAGTGCTTGGAGTGAAAGTACATGACCATGGTGAAGAAGTAAAAACACTTTACCTTGTTCCTCCTGACTGATGTCCTTATGCGTGTTTTGCACAGTTG
Source organism: Atractosteus spatula (assembly GCF_055471065.1). NCBI lineage: Eukaryota > Metazoa > Chordata > Actinopteri > Semionotiformes > Lepisosteidae > Atractosteus > Atractosteus spatula. Next base: position 30,704,353 of record NC_142712.1, read on the forward strand.
AGCGTTTTGTGTCTTGTCATCTGTGTAGGCAACAGCCCTCTTCCCTGGGATAGAACTAGATGATATTTAGACACGTTAATTTGACTTCTCCATTGCTCACATTGATGTGGATATGATTGTAATGCTCTGTTTTGTGGGCTTCCCAAGAAAACAATAAATCCCTTACTACTTGTTCAAAATGCAGTAGCACAGATCCTAACAAATACAAGAAAGAGAATATCATTCCTGTTTTGAAAAACCTTCACTGGTCACCTGTATTATCTAGGATCAATCTGAAAGTTCGCTTACTTGTTTTTAAAGCTTTAAACGACCTAGCACGTCTGTACCGTACTGAATGTCTGTCTTCATATGTTCCTATACGTGACCTGAGATCTGCACGTACTGGCCTACTGCAAATACCACATGTGAAATACAGAAAGAGTGGAGAGGCTGCTTTTTGTTTTTATGCTTCTAAATGATGAAACTCACTACCACTTTTTATGAGGCAGTCAAGCTCGGTACATTGTTTTAAAAAACATTTGAAAATATATTTTTTTAATTTTGCTTTTAGTTAAAGTGGTTCTTTGTTCTTTCTTTTTCGGTTTCTTATTTTAGTTCTCTTTAATTGTTCTTATTTTATTACGACTTTCCTAATTTTTATGTATTTATTTAATTGACATTCATGTTGCTTTACTGTATTGCTGTGTTTTCCTTTACAACTGAAAGTATATCTCTTAATTTTAATATTTTCTTTTTACACTTGGTTTGTAAAGCACCAAAGCACTATTTGTATGAAAGGTGCTCTATAAATAAAGTTTATTATTATTTTACTTTGTTACACTTTTGGTTAGGACAAAGATTCTAGTAGAGGTGGCCTCTTTTACCCCTGTTCCAAAAAATTGGAAAACTACCTTCAGAATACACTGACAATGACCATCTACTGTCTCCTCTAACTGTGTATTGTCATCATGCATATCTTGTGTATTATTTATTGTTGTTGGTTTTGTCATTCTGTAAAGAAGCCACCTTTCAAGGCGCCATATCAAATCATGTTTGTTATTATTATTGACATTTTTCATCGTTAAATCTGGCGAAGAGTCTTAAGAGAATATCAAAGAACACGTTGCTCTTCCCTTTCCATTCCAAGAAATGCCCTCAGCTCGGATTGCAGAGATTGGCCTCTCTGTCTCAAATTCTGAGAAACATAGACACGATTGAAAAATGAGCATTTCTTAAGATTCACATAACATCACCAGTCAACATTTGCCACTTGACATCAATAGAAACCATAGAGTACATGACATTTCCAATCAGTTTTCTTTCAAGGTACAATACCAATCACCTTGCCAGAAAAGTTATACTGCGGTAGATAAATATTACAAATGTCAGATACACGCAGAGTTGTTTGGATTACTATGAAAAGATTGGCAAAATATATTTCTGTTCATTATATTTCTGGGAATGACAGAGCTAAAGAGAAAAAAATGCTAACCTTTATCTCTGCAGACAGGATCGCAAGGGATCCCATTATACTGGGTTCCTATATAACAAATAATACATTATTCCAAAAACATGATATTTCTCTGTAAATTGGCAGCATGATTGTTTATCATTACAATTTGAGTTAGCTTTAATTTTGTAAACCCCAAGTAAACATAGTTTGTGCCTTTCTCTGAACTTTTTTGCATTTCAATTCAGTTGTTTGTAAGCTTATTTTACAGTTGCTAGGTTCATGAAGTTCCTGAACTGTGCAGTCTTTCTTTTGGGTTTGGTGCGAATCATATTCTAACGGTTGGGGGAAAAAAGCACAGGTACCATCCCACCATTAAACCCTGAAACTTACCTTAGCCGATTCTTCAACTAAACCAGACATGTTAACTGAGTGTTACAGTATGTTCCAAAGTGTGTATCTTAAAAACAACTGAGGTTCTGTTGTCTCCTTGGAGACACTTGGAACTCCTGTGATGCTGGTACGTGTTCTATGACATCATTAGTTCTTAATGTAAATGCAGGTATTGGCACAACATAGTAAAATGATGTCAAGTTATGGATCCATTAATGATTTTCACTCAGTGCGAAAGAGTTCCTGTCATATAGTTAAACTTTGTGTTATGGAGGGTTAACTGGGGTTCTGGCTACTAGTTAGGCTTGGTCATTCAGTCATCTGCTTCATGCAATAGGAAGCTAAGAGATCTGTTTTTTAGTTTTGCTGTTTGTTTTTGTTCTATAGATTTACAGTAGTTATTGGTCAGCTCGCTTTAAAATTGCTTTAACTAGATTCATGAAAGTCCTGAACTGTATTTCTTTTGGGTTTTGTGCAAATCATATTCTAATAGGTATTTGAAAAAGAGTAAATGATAACAATTAAGTTTAGTATATTCCAAAAAAAAGTTAAAAAGTAAAAGGTATACACAGCCAAATGAAACGCTGAAACTTACCTTAGCTGATTCTTCAGCTAAACCAGACAGACTTCTCAAATTCTCAAATATTGTCAAATCTTGAAGGTGCAGAGGTGGTGGAGCCCTATACCAACAGACTCACAGCTGAAATTGCTGTGAGAAGGGCTTCTACCAAATATGAACACGTGGGTGAAAATGTATACAATTCTAAGGTTTCATTTTTTCCCATTAAAAGTGGTATAAAATATGTGGTGTGAGAAAGAAGTCCTCATTTAAGTGCATGAAACTCAGGCACTGGCGCAACAAACTGAACAAAGTTCAAGGGGGTATACGCTTTCTGTAGACACTTTATTTCCTCTTTTTCCATACTTGAAGAAATGATTTGGTAAACCTGTGGGACACTGGAGGTCATTATACATGAGCCTCTTTATGCACCTTTTAAGCCACTGAAACCTAGTTCCCTTGTTACAAGGTCTAATATTACAGTAGGTGTGGTTTCCGTCTCCTAATTTCTGAGAATGATAAAATTGGGGAATAAGTTGTAGGGAATACCACTCTTGCACTTCTAAGAAAAGACTATCTCAAATGAAACTCGCTATAGAAAGACATCTTGTTGAAAAATTCTTTATTTTTTTTCATTTCTAAAGTCCTTCAAAAATGTTTTGTTTGTGACTTTCTCTGTTGTTCCCTTTCACACTCAACTGAACTATGTGTTATGTCTTGTAGACGTTATCAAACATTTCACTTAGGTGTGTGGGTTAACAAAAACCCATATTGTATGAAACATTCAGTTTTACATTCAAGTTTTTTCTAACAATTGCATTCATGCTAGGACTACAGTAAACAACACTTTTTACTAAAGGAAATGAAATTGTTCATTAAACAAGACACATTGTTTTAAATGTATGCAATACGACCACACTAAAAACAACAGTGAAACTTTTCATTGAAATACTGTACGAGATTGTGCATATTCAATGGATTTCTCCTGGTGCTTTTTTTCCATCAGTCTTTTCATTTTCTTGTTCTCTACTCAGGTGTCTCCTGTTCCTTTGGTGATGTCTGCTGTACACACATGGCATCATACACTTGAGCAAAGTGTGATACCACCGTTTCTTCTTCTCCTAAAATAAAGATGAACATTGACAAAACTCAGAAGCACTCTTTTCTTTGACAGACGAACAAAACAATGCAAGAATAACCATACTCTCTGTTCCTTGCTCATTTCTACCTACCTGTTTGACCACTTTGTCTCCTTCAGTCAGGACAGGGTCCTGGGGCTGACTCTGAGCAATCTGAGAAGAGCTCTCTGTGATCTTCTCCCCTACATTGGCTACATTGTGCTCTGTTTGAAATCCAGGGATCGCCTCCGGTAAGTTCCTCGGTCCTTTTTGGGACTTGAACGGATAGAGGAAATATTGTGACTACATTTCATTGTCATGCACTGATATGTTCTGGTTTGAGTTTGATTACAGTAGGCGTTCAAGTACTTCCTTTTTATTCTAGATTGGCAGTGTTTGAGATGGTAGGAACTTGTCATATTCTCAACTTATTTTCTTTATGAGACTGAATGCTCTGTAGGCATACTATTTTAGCAATTGTTAGAAATCTGAAAGCAGTGTTACCTGTATCATTTTTTGTCTTGGTAGTAGTATTGCAGCTCCAACATCAGCACTTAAATAATGGTTTGTGATGTTACTTGTCCTTGGAGTTAGTAGACTCCTGAGAAGTCAAGAAAATCTTACGTAAGCTTGACTTATATTTCACTTTCGAAAGCAAAGTACATGTCAAGTACTTTGAAGGCATTTGTTGATACTTTTAAGCACTTTCATTGATTCTTCTTCTTCTTCTTCTTCTTCAATTAGTTATTACAAGTCCAACATTCTCAACATTATCTCACTCCATATTCAGAATGTGGGAATACAGTTTTAAGGAAATGCCACTGAAAATATAGTAGCTGCACTCTACAAAGATGAATTTGCTAATTATTCAATCAGGGACACAGCTTATACTTCAGTAGTCTTAGATCATTTAATGATGATGATTATACTTTATAACTAGAAGAAGCCCCTTTTTCAGACATGTGGATTGACTTATACCTGAAGTGGTTAATTCTCACCTTGACATCTCAAAGAACAACTGAATCTCTACCAAGGGTGAATGTGTCCTTCCTCTTAATGTCTAAAAGAAAAGGTTAAAATTCATTTAAGCAAAATGCAACAACCCAAAATGTTGGGGAGGTCGTTTCCACAGTTACTTCATATGACAGTGCTTGGAGTGAAAGTACATGACCATGGTGAAGAAGTAAAAACACTTTACCTTGTTCCTCCTGACTGATGTCCTTATGTGTGTTTTGCACAGTTGAGTGTTTTGTGTCTTGTCATCTGTGTAGGCAACAGCCCTCTTCCCTGGGATAGAACTAGATGATATTTAGACACGTTAATTTGACTTCTCCATTGCTCACATTGATGTGGATATGATTGTAATGCTCTGTTTTGTGGGCTTCCCAAGAAAACAATAAATCCCTTACTACTTGTTCAAAATGCAGTAGCACAGATCCTAACAAATACAAGAAAGAGAATATCATTCCTGTTTTGAAAAACCTTCACTGGTCACCTGTATTATCTAGGATCAATCTGAAAGTTCGCTTACTTGTTTTTAAAGCTTTAAACGACCTAGCACGTCTGTACCGTACTGAATGTCTGTCTTCATATGTTCCTATACGTGACCTGAGATCTGCACGTACTGGCCTACTGCAAATACCACATGTGAAATACAGAAAGAGTGGAGAGGCTGCTTTTTGTTTTTATGCTTCTAAATGATGAAACTCACTACCACTTTTTATGAGGCAGTCAAGCTCGGTACATTGTTTTAAAAAACATTTGAAAATATATTTTTTTAATTTTGCTTTTAGTTAAAGTGGTTCTTTGTTCTTTCTTTTTCGGTTTCTTATTTTAGTTCTCTTTAATTGTTCTTATTTTATTACGACTTTCCTAATTTTTATGTATTTATTTAATTGACATTCATGTTGCTTTACTGTATTGCTGTGTTTTCCTTTACAACTGAAAGTATATCTCTTAATTTTAATATTTTCTTTTTACACTTGGTTTGTAAAGCACCAAAGCACTATTTGTATGAAAGGTGCTCTATAAATAAAGTTTATTATTATTATACTTTGTTACACTTTTGGTTAGGACAAAGATTCTAGTAGAGGTGGCCTCTTTTACCCCTGTTCCAAAAAATTGGAAAACTACCTTCAGAATACACTGACAATGACCATCTACTGTCTCCTCTAACTGTGTATTGTCATCATGCATATCTTGTGTATTATTTATTGTTGTTGGTTTTGTCATTCTGTAAAGAAGCCACCTTTCAAGGCGCCATATCAAATCATGTTTGTTATTATTATTGACATTTTTCATCGTTAAATCTGGCGAAGAGTCTTAAGAGAATATCAAAGAACACGTTGCTCTTCCCTTTCCATTCCAAGAAATGCCCTCAGCTCGGATTGCAGAGATTGGCCTCTCTGTCTCAAATTCTGAGAAACATAGACACGATTGAAAAATGAGCATTTCTTAAGATTCACATAACATCACCAGTCAACATTTGCCACTTGACATCAATAGAAACCATAGAGTACATGACATTTCCAATCAGTTTTCTTTCAAGGTACAATACCAATCACCTTGCCAGAAAAGTTATACTGCGGTAGATAAATATTACAAATGTCAGATACACGCAGAGTTGTTTGGATTACTATGAAAAGATTGGCAAAATATATTTCTGTTCATTATATTTCTGGGAATGACAGAGCTAAAGAGAAAAAAATGCTAACCTTTATCTCTGCAGACAGGATCGCAAGGGATCCCATTATACTGGGTTCCTATATAACAAATAATACATTATTCCAAAAACATGATATTTCTCTGTAAATTGGCAGCATGATTGTTTATCATTACAATTTGAGTTAGCTTTAATTTTGTAAACCCCAAGTAAACATAGTTTGTGCCTTTCTCTGAACTTTTTTGCATTTCAATTCAGTTGTTTGTAAGCTTATTTTACAGTTGCTAGGTTCATGAAGTTCCTGAACTGTGCAGTCTTTCTTTTGGGTTTGGTGCGAATCATATTCTAACAGTTGGGGGAAAAAAGCACAGGTACCATCCCACCATTAAACCCTGAAACTTACCTTAGCCGATTCTTCAACTAAACCAGACATGTTAACTGAGTGTTACAGTATGTTCCAAAGTGTGTATCTTAAAAACAACTGAGGTTCTGTTGTCTCCTTGGAGACACTTGGAACTCCTGTGATGCTGGTACGTGTTCTATGACATCATTAGTTCTTAATGTAAATGCAGGTATTGGCACAACATAGTAAAATGATGTAAAGTTATGGATCCATTAATGATTTTCACTCAGTGCGAAAGAGTTCCTGTCATATAGTTAAACTTTGTGTTATGGAGGGTTAACTGGGGTTCTGGCTACTAGTTAGGCTTGGTCATTCAGTCATCTGCTTCATGCAATAGGAAGCTAAGAGATCTGTTTTTTAGTTTTGCTGTTTGTTTTTGTTCTATAGATTTACAGTAGTTATTGGTCAGCTCACTTTAAAATTGCTTTAACTAGATTCATGAAAGTCCTGAACTGTATTTCTTTTGGGTTTTGTGCAAATCATATTGTAATAGGTATTTGAAAAAGAGTAAATGATAACAATTAAGTTTAGTATATTCCAAAAAAAAGTTAAAAAGTAAAAGGTATACACAGCCAAATGAAACGCTGAAACTTACCTTAGCTGATTCTTCAGCTAAACCAGACAGACTTCTCAAATTCTCAAATATTGTCAAATCTTGAAGGTGCAGAGGTGGTGGAGCCCTATACCAACAGACTCACAGCTGAAATTGCTGTGAGAAGGGCTTCTACCAAATATGAACACGTGGGTGAAAATGTATACAATTCTAAGGTTTCATTTTTTCCCATTAAAAGTGGTATAAAATATGTGGTGTGAGAAAGAAGTCCTCATTTAAGTGCATGAAACTCAGGCACTGGCGCAACAAACTGAACAAAGTTCAAGGGGGTATACGCTTTCTGTAGACACTTTATTTCCTCTTTTTCCATACTTGAAGAAATGATTTGGTAAACCTGTGGGACACTGGAGGTCATTATACATGAGCCTCTTTATGCACCTTTTAAGCCACTGAAACCTAGTTCCCTTGTTACAAGGTCTAATATTACAGTAGGTGTGGTTTCCGTCTCCTAATTTCTGAGAATGATAAAATTGGGGAATAAGTTGTAGGGAATACCACTCTTGCACTTCTAAGAAAAGACTATCTCAAATGAAACTCGCTATAGATAGACATCTTGTTGAAAAATTCTTTATTTTTTTTCATTTCTAAAGTCCTTCAAAAATGTTTTGTTTGTGACTTTCTCTGTTGTTCCCTTTCACACTCAACTGAACTATGTGTTATGTCTTGTAGACGTTATCAAACATTTCACTTAGGTGTGTGGGTTAACAAAAACCCATATTGTATGAAACATTCAGTTTTACATTCAAGTTTTTTCTAACAATTGCATTCATGCTAGGACTACAGTAAACAACACTTTTTACTAAAGGAAATGAAATTGTTCATTAAACAAGACACATTGTTTTAAATGTATGCAATACGACCACACTAAAAACAACAGTGAAACTTTTCATTGAAATACTGTACGAGATTGTGCATATTCAATGGATTTCTCCTGGTGCTTTTTTTCCATCAGTCTTTTCATTTTCTTGTTCTCTACTCAGGTGTCTCCTGTTCCTTTGGTGATGTCTGCTGTACACACATGGCATCATACACTTGAGCAAAGTGTGATACCACCGTTTCTTCTTCTCCTAAAATAAAGATGAACATTGACAAAACTCAGAAGCACTCTTTTCTTTGACAGACGAACAAAACAATGCAAGAATAACCATACTCTCTGTTCCTTGCTCATTTCTACCTACCTGTTTGACCACTTTGTCTCCTTCAGTCAGGACAGGGTCCTGGGGCTGACTCTGAGCAATCTGAGAAGAGCTCTCTGTGATCTTCTCCCCTACATTGGCTACATTGTGCTCTGTTTGAAATCCAGGGATCGCCTCCGGTAAGTTCCTCGGTCCTTTTTGGGACTTGAACGGATAGAGGAAATATTGTGACTACATTTCATTGTCATGCACTGATATGTTCTGGTTTGAGTTTGATTACAGTAGGCGTTCAAGTACTTCCTTTTTATTCTAGATTGGCAGTGTTTGAGATGGTAGGAACTTGTCATATTCTCAACTTATTTTCTTTATGAGACTGAATGCTCTGTAGGCATACTATTTTAGCAATTGTTAGAAATCTGAAAGCAGTGTTACCTGTATCATTTTTTGTCTTGGTAGTAGTATTGCAGCTCCAACATCAGCACTTAAATAATGGTTTGTGATGTTACTTGTCCTTGGAGTTAGTAGACTCCTGAGAAGTCAAGAAAATCTTACGTAAGCTTGACTTATATTTCACTTTCGAAAGCAAAGTACATGTCAAGTACTTTGAAGGCATTTGTTGATACTTTTAAGCACTTTCATTGATTCTTCTTCTTCTTCTTCTTCAATTAGTTATTACAAGTCCAACATTCTCAACATTATCTCACTCCATATTCAGAATGTGGGAATACAGTTTTAAGGAAATGCCACTGAAAATATAGTAGCTGCACTCTACAAAGATGAATTTGCTAATTATTCAATCAGGGACACAGCTTATACTTCAGTAGTCTTAGATCATTTAATGATGATGATTATACTTTATAACTAGAAGAAGCCCCATATCCTGTTCATCGCCCCTTTTTCAGTCATGTGGATTGACTTATACCTGAAGTGGTTAATTCTCACCTTGACATCTCAAAGAACAACTGAATCTCTACCAAGGGTGAATGTGTCCTTCCTCTTAATGTCTAAAAGAAAAGGTTAAAATTCATTTAAGCAGAATGCAACAACCCAAAATGTTGGGGAGGTCGTTTCCACAGTTACTTCATATGACAGTGCTTGGAGTGAAAGTACATGACCATGGTGAAGAAGTAAAAACACTTTACCTTGTTCCTCCTGACTGATGTCCTTATGCGTGTTTTGCACAGTTGAGCGTTTTGTGTCTTGTCATCTGTGTAGGCAACAGCCCTCTTCCCTGGGATAGAACTAGATGATATTTAGACACGTTAATTTGACTTCTCCATTGCTCACATTGATGTGGATATGATTGTAATGCTCTGTTTTGTGGGCTTCCCAAGAAAACAATAAATCCCTTACTACTTGTTCAAAATGCAGTAGCACAGATCCTAACAAATACAAGAAAGAGAATATCATTCCTGTTTTGAAAAACCTTCACTGGTCACCTGTATTATCTAGGATCAATCTGAAAGTTCGCTTACTTGTTTTTAAAGCTTTAAACGACCTAGCACGTCTGTACCGTACTGAATGTCTGTCTTCATATGTTCCTATACGTGACCTGAGATCTGCACGTACTGGCCTACTGCAAATACCACATGTGAAATACAGAAAGAGTGGAGAGGCTGCTTTTTGTTTTTATGCTTCTAAATGATGAAACTCACTACCACTTTTTATGAGGCAGTCAAGCTCGGTACATTGTTTTAAAAAACATTTGAAAATATATTTTTTTAATTTTGCTTTTAGTTAAAGTGGTTCTTTGTTCTTTCTATTTCGGTTTCTTTTTTTAGTTCTCTTTAATTGTTCTTATTTTATTACGACTTTCCTAATTTTTATGTATTTATTTAATTGACATTCATGTTTCTTTACTGTATTGCTGTGTTTTCCTTTACAACTGAAAGTATATCTCTTAATTTTAATATTTTCTTTTTACGCTTGGTTTGTAAAGCACCGAAGCACTATTTGTATGAAAGGTGCTCTATAAATAAAGTTTATTATTATTATAATTATTATTATTATTATTATACTTTGTTACACTTTTGGTTAGGACAGAGATTCTAGTAGAGGTGGCCTCTTTTACCCCTGTTCCATAAAATTGGAAAACTACCTTCAGAATACACTGACAATGACCATCTACTGTCTCCTCTGTGTATTGTCATCATGCATATCTTGTGTATTATTTATTGTTGTTGGTTTTGTCATTCTGTAAAGAAGCCACCTTTCAAGGCGCTATATCAAATCATGTTTGTTATTATTATTGACATTTTTCATCGTTAAATCTGGCGAAGAGTCTTAAGAGAATATCAAAGAACACGTTGCTCTTACCTTTCCATTCCAAGAAATGCCCTCAGCTCGGATTGCAGAGATTGGCCTCTCTGTCTCAAATTCTGAGAAACATAGACACGATTGAAAAAGAGCATTTCTTAAGATTCACATAACATCACCAGTCAACATTTGCCACTTGACATCAATAGAAACCATAGAGTACATGACATTTCCAATCAGTTTTCTTTCAAGGTACAATACCAATCACCTTGCCAGAAAAGTTATACTGCGGTGGATAAATATTACAAATGTCAGATACACGCAGAGTTGTTTGGATTACTATGAAAAGATTGGCAAAATATATGTCTGTTCATTATATTTCTGGGAATGACAGAGCTAAAGAGAAAAAAATGCTAACCTTTATCTCTGCAGACAGGATCGCAAGGGATCCCATTATACTGGGTTCCTATATAACAAATAATACATTATTCCAAAAACATGATATTTCTCTGTAAATTGGCAGCATGATTGTTTATCATTACAATTTGAGTTAGCTTTAATTTTGTAAACCCCAAGTAAACATAGTTTGTGCCTTTCTCTGAACTTTTTTGCATTTCAATTCAGTTGTTTGTAAGCTTATTTTACAGTTGCTAGGTTCATGAAGTTCCTGAACTGTGCAGTATTTCTTTTGGGTTTGGTGCGAATCATATTCTAACGGTTGGGGGAAAAAAGCACAGGTACCATCCCAGCATTAAACCCTGGAACTTACCTTAGCCGATTCTTCAACTAAACCAGACATGTTAACTGAGTGTTACAGTATGTTTCAAAGTGTGTATATTAAACACAACTGAGGTTCTGTTGTCTCCTTGGAGACACTTGGAACTCCTGTGATGCTGGTCCGTGTTCTATGACATCATTAGTTCTAAATGTAAATGCAGGTATTGGCACAACATAGTAAAATGATGTAAAGTTATGGATCCATTTATGATTTTCACTCAGTGCGAAAGAGTTCCTGTCATGTAGTTAAACTTTGTGTTATGGAGGGTTAACTGGGGTTCTGGCTACTAGTTAGGCTTGGTCATTCAGTCATCTGCTTCATGCAATAGGAAGCTAAGAGATCTGTGTTTTAGTTTTACTGTTTGTTTTTGTTCTATAGATTTACAGTAGTTATTGGTCAGCTCACTTTAAAATTGCTTTAACTAGATTCATGAAAGTCCTGAACTGTATTTCTTTTGGGTTTTGTGCAAATCATATTCTAATAGGTATTTGAAAAAGAATACAGATGCAGCCATTCAAAATGGGTGAGGGATTTCGCGGCATACCCCGGTGGGCGTGTCGCGGTATCACGCAGTATCACGCGGTTAATCGCGTCATTTGACGTCATGCCGGAAAGTATCCGGCATCACCTTGTAAAACCGCCAGTGGGAGCTTAACCTCTCATGTACAGCATTTGAGCTTTTAAATTTGAACTGTGTATTACAGCATGTTAATCATCAGTCATTAAAATGTTGGTATATTTTATGAAAGCAAGATTGCTCAGTTGGACAAAAGTACACAACCTACCTTTATCAGAAATATTTATGCATCAAAGCCTTTACCGAAGATATTACTAATAGTATTAATAATGAATGACTTTGGACAAGCTGTATACTCAAAGTATAATTTCTTTAGCACATTTGTACAAGCACTTGGAATCTGTCCAAGCCCTACTTTGTCAGGCATTTTCTTGTACTTCAACGGGCATAAAAACTCCCTTGCTTTTAACAGGGCGTTTCATAATTTCTAACTACGAAAATGATTTAAAATGCGACACTTATCATTCAACTAGAGCTCAAAATATCACAAGGATCCTCAAGAGCACAGCAAAGACTGTATTAAAAGATATTTGTATGAGATACATGAGAATCCAGGCTTTTTTATCAACGCTTTCTTTTCTGTATACCAGATATTATGGAACCACTTCAGAAGGGTGTCAGCCAGTCAGATTCCAGGAATCGGTACTTTAAAGGAAAAATACACACCGGTATTCCATTTCTCCCTAAACATTTTAAGCATCGAAGTATTTAACTAACATGTGAAATAGCGTGTGAAAAAGTGGTAGTTTTAAGCTTTTCTGCTAATATAATATGGAATCGCGTATCTAAAGAATTTAATAATGATATGATTATATGGCAGGGCTGGAAAGACACTCCTATTTTATTTAAAACACAATACGCCAGGAAATGTGTCTGATGCATTAGCAAGTTAAAACAATTGGGTCGAAAACCTGGGCGTAACACCATTTCCTTTTTCTGATCACTCGCTTTCTGGATACACGTCTCACCTGTCCTGTTCTTTGTTTTCCTGGTTTGCTGATTATGCCTGCTGCGGTCAACTCCTACCCTCACACCTAAAGAAGACTATTTTAAATTTCTTGGCGCAGTTCATTGTGCAATTAACCCTTGTATGTGCTGTGCGCGCTCAAAATGCAATTTAAAAAAAGTCAAAAACCGCGCTCAAAATGCAATTTAGAGCTTTCTGGCAAGAGAAATCAATAATGTAACATGCCACTGTTTGTGCATGAACAGGGTTATACTGCTATTCCCTTTGATACCCGATTAAAAAAAATGTTTTGAATCCCCGGCGGAACCGGGCATCCATATGAATCAAGTAACAGGTTTATTCCATGCTGAAAAAAAGAAGAAAGAAAACACATTCCATAAGAATTGACTGAGCTCCGCTCTGTACCACGCAATGATCCCCCCAGAGTCTCTGCCCCGGGTTATTTGGGTTTTTTGACAGAGGGTAAAAAACTTTCTCTCTCGCTTGCCCTCCCAGCCCCCGTGTATTGTCTGTTTTTTTGTGCTGTCCATTGACAAAACAAGGCTCGCCAGCTAATGTGAATCGAAACCTGTCTTTCAAGCTTTTAAAGTCGTGCGATGTGTAAGCCACAATTCAAATAGAGAAAAAAGAGCTGACTGACAAGATTTAAGATGTGGGTGTCAATGTTGGATTAAAAAAAACACATTGCCCGACGTTTGTTGCATTGCTTGAAAAATAACTTTATTTCGATATTAACTTTATATCTCTGCTGAATGAATAAAAGCATTTTATTAAAAACGCGTTTGCGTTTCTCTGGTATTTACTTTGGTCCCTTTTAACTGTTTTTCCATCTACTGTATTGCTTTGAGATCCCACTTTTAAAGGTGATATGTAAAATAATGTTTTTTATTATTGTTATAGAGAAACATGATCAGATTTTCCCTGGTTCAGAAAAAAAGATCTAAAGTGCTACACCTAACTTTCTTAATTCGATGTATTTAAAGCAGTGAACTACTGTAGGTGTAACATACAATATAATTATATCTTATTAATTTCTTTAGATCCGCGATTCTTTTAATACAGTCTTTGCTGTGCTCTTGAGGGTCCTTGTGATATTTCGAGCTCTGGTTGAATGATAAGTTTCGCAGTTTAAAGTGTCGCAGTTTCAAAGTCAAAAACCGCACTCAAAATGCAATTTAGAGCTTTCTGGCAAGAGGAGACACCCAAATTAATAATGTAACATGCCACTGGTTGTGCATGAACAAAGTTATACTGAGATTTCCTTAGATACGCGATTAAAAAAAAAAATTAAAAATTTTGAATCCCCGGCGGAACACATTCCATAAGAATCAGCGCTTTTACAGTATATATCGCCTTTAAAGGTGGCTTCTCAAAACGCTTTACAGGATAAAAACAACAAGAACAGCAACAACAACAATATTGTATTTCATTGCACTTTGAAAACCAAGTAATAACTTAACTATATGTGCAAACGTTTCATATGTCGCTGTTGTGAATGCCTGTGGAGTGTATCTTATTTGCCTTACGTCCTGGTTATCTCGCTCACCCTCCCCCCCTCTCTCCCTCAGTTCAATTCAATTCAAGGTGTTTTATTAGCATGACAGATGGGTACAATCAGTGTTGGGTATTTACTTTGCTTTGAGATTCCACTTTTAAAGGTGATATATAAAATTTTAACTAAAATAAATTGATATCTTTGTCTTCTAAGTATCTTAATAAACTTTCAGCATAGCTTTCTCCCCGTTTAGATTTATTTTTCTTAACTAGTATACTTTAGATCTTTTTTTCTGAACCGGGGAAAATCTGATCATGTTTCTCTATAACAATAATAAAAAAACATTATTTTACATATCACCTTTATGTGATATCACCGTAAGGATGCGGAAAGAAATTTAAAATAGTCTTCTTTAGGTGTGAGGGTAGGAGTGGATCGCAGCAGGCATAATCGGCAAATTAGGAAAACAAAGAACAGGACAGGCGAGACGTTTATCCAGAGAGCGAGTGATCAGAAAAAGGAACAGCTGTTACACCCAGGTTTTACGCTCTCTCTCTGTTGAATGAATAAAAGCATTTTATTAAAAACGTGTTTGCGTTTGTCTGGGTATTTACTTTGTAATCTGTGGTTTACATCTACTGTATTGTTTTGAGATGCTTCTTTTAAAGGTGATATGTAAAATAAAGTTTTTTATTATTGTTATAGAGAAACATGATCAGATTTTCCCTGGTTCAGAAAAAAGACGATTAAAATCTGTAATCTTTCCACTTGTATGTCATCGGAAAATACAATCAGTTTCTGCTTTGTGTAAGGATGGTATCAAAAAGTAATCTAAGTGGTGAGAAAGCTGTGCTCCTCAAAGCGCTTTACAGGATAAAAACAATAACAACAACAGTGGCTGGGCAAACAATTTTTTTTTATAGAAATACAAAATGAGATACTGTATAATGATGTGCATGAACAAAGTTATACTGCTATTTTCCTTAGATACGTGATTAAAAAAAATAAATTTTTTGAATCCCCGGCGGAACACATTCCATAAGAATCAGCGCTTTTATATATCGCCTTTAAAAACATATATTTAAACACGCGTTTATGATTTAAATTCAATATAAATGATTCAAATCAATATAAATGTTTATTTTGTAACGCATAGGTGACTATTCATTGTTATTAAAAAGACTTAAATTCGATCATGTTGTGATATTTAGAAATATAAATTTGTTTGGTGCGAGTGAGGTTTTATTTAATCTCTGACCAAGGGAAACGTTTCATTTTTTCAAAGAAATGTTTGTTAAAAAAAGAAGTCATAGTTCCAGTGGAATTTGATCACAGACCCTGTGAGATGGGAGTCAGGAATATAACCCACAGCGCCACCGGCACAGTCACATGCAGAGTGCTGAAAAAGTACTACAGAAACATTATACACAGAAGCATAAATTACCTTACACTCAATTTAAACACAAGCTGTCTTTAGCCCTCTAAGCTGGTTCATACAGAAATGTAGAGAACCAGGCTCAGAACAAACAGCTTCATTAGCGAATACATATGCAGGACAACTGGAGAAGACGTTTTACAGTGGGTGGATTTTTAGAAACATCCCATCAGTGACATCACTGAAGTCAACTCCTAGGTAACTGTCTTGTGGATAGTTTCAGAAGAATCAGACAAAGGTTTAAGCATCGCTTGTTCTAGATAAAACTGCAAAAAAAAACCAACAACCCATAATGTACTTCTTTGCGGCTCTGTTTGCCCAAATCATATATTCACAACGTGAAATTAGAAAATAATATTACGTAACCAAAATCCGCAATATGGAAACAGAACCTGTATAATTGTTGACAGATGATGTACTCGTAACATTTTTACAAGACGAACTACAACATTTAAAAAATGACTTGTATGTACTTGATATCTCTAATCAATCCACGGCGATATAGTTAAAGCAGAGTCCCCGCACTGCATTAAAACAAAACGAAAACTAAAACGCCCTGGGCATACCGTTTCGCGCTTCTTATCAGTTGCTCAAAAGTAATTTGACCGTATGAAATGCATAATATAAACCTAGAAACATATACGTGAGCAGTATTTACGTAGTATCGGTGTCAAGACATACCTCTCAAATACTGTAAATCAAGTTAAAAATATCTCAAGACCGATTCTGGTCATAATGAAACCATGTTTCGTGTATGTTTTCTTTAAAGTACCGAGACCAGCCATATACTGTATGTTTATGTTCCAAAATTAATATCGTTTATGGCCTTCACACGCGTTACAGTATGCTCCTATTCTTTTTATGCTCAGCTACTAAGATTTCCCTTCAGTGGTAAAATTCTATATAAATATTCAATACTACAACGGGCACAGTAAAGACGTTTACTGTAAATCTTTCTACGACAGACCAACGGACCACGAGTGCCCCTGTCGGTCAACCAATCACGTACCGCGGTACTGCGCATCATCGTACGTCACAATGCGCGACACCGTAGCCAATTACCTCCGGTACGTGTCTGTACCGCTCACTTTGAATGGCTGCATCTGTATCTACCGCAGTATAACTTTTCTGGCAAGGTGATTGGTATTGTACCTTGAAAGAAAACTGATTGGAAATGTCATGTACTCTATGGTTTCTATTGATGTCAAGTGGCAAATGTTGACTGGTGATGTTATGTGAATCTTAAGAAATGCTCTTTTTCAATCGTGTCTATGTTTCTCAGAATTTGAGACAGAGAGGCCAATCTCTGCAATCCGAGCTGAGGGCATTTCTTGGAATGGAAAGGTAAGAGCAACGTGTTCTTTGATATTCTCTTAAGACTCTTCGCCAGATTTAACGATGAAAAATGTCAATAATAATAACAAACATGATTTGATATAGCGCCTTGAAAGGTGGCTTCTTTACAGAATGACAAAACCAACAACAATAAATAATACACAAGATATGCATGATGACAATACACAGAGGAGACAGTAGATGGTCATTGTCAGTGTATTCTGAAGGTAGTTTTCCAATTTTATGGAACAGGGGTAAAAGAGGCCACCTCTACTAGAATCTCTGTCCTAACCAAAAGTGTAACAAAGTATAATAATAATAATAATAATTATAATAATAATAAACTTTATTTATAGAGCACCTTTCATACAAATAGTGCTTTGGTGCTTCACAAACCAAGTGTAAAAAGAAAATATTAAAATTAAGAGATATACTTTCAGTTGTAAAGGAAAACACATCAATACAGTAAAGCAACATGAATGTCAATTAAATAAATACATAAAAATTAGGAAAGTCGTAATAAAATAAGAACAATTAAAGAGAACTAAAATAAGAAACCGAAATAGAAAGAACAAAGAACCACTTTAACTAAAAGCAAAATTAAAAAAATATATTTTCAAATGTTTTTTAAAACAATGTACCGAGCTTGACTGCCTCATAAAAAGTGGTAGTGAGTTTCAACATTTAGAAGCATAAAAACAAAAAGCAGCCTCTCCACTCTTTCTGTATTTCACATGTGGTATTTGCAGTAGGCCAGTATGTGCAGATCTCAGGTCACGTATAGGAACATATGAAGACAGACATTCAGTACGGTACAGACGTGCTAGGTCGTTTAAAGCTTTAAAAACAAGTAAGCGAACTTTCAGATTGATCCTAGATAATACAGGTGACCAGTGAAGGTTTTTCAAACCAGGAATGATATTCTCTTTCTTGTATTTGTTAGGATCTGTGCTACTGCATTTTGAACAAGTAGTAAGGGATTTATTGTTTTCTTGGGAAGCCCACAAAACAGAGCATTACAATCATATCCACATCAATGTGAGCAATGGAGAAGTCAAATTAACGTGTCTAAATATCATATAGTTCTATCCCAGGGAAGAGGACTGTTGCCTACACAGATGACAAGACACAAAACGCTCAACTGTGCAAAACACGCATAAGGACATCAGTCAGGAGGAACAAGGTAAAGTGTTTTTACTTCTTCACCATGGTCATGTACTTTCACTCCAAGCACTGTCATATGAAATAACTGTGGAAACGACCTCCCCAACATTTTGGGTTGTTGCATTTTGCTTCAATGAATTTTAACCTTTTCTTTTAGACATTAAGAGGAAGGACACATTCACCCTTGGTAGAGATTCAGTTGTTCTTTGAGATGTCAAGGTGAGAATTAACCACTTCAGGTATAAGTCAATCCACATGACTGAAAAAGGGGCGATGAACAGGATATGGGGCTTCTTCTAGTTATAAAGTATAATCATCATCATTAAATGATCTAAGACTACTGAAGTATAAGCTGTGTCCCTGACTGAATAATTAGCAAACTCATCTTTGTAGAGTGCAGCTACTATATATTCAGTGGCATTTCCTTAAAACAACTGTATTCCTACATTCTGAATATGGAGTGTGATAATGTAGAGAATGTTGGACTTGTAATAACTAATTGAATAATAATAATAATAATCAATGAAAGTGCTTAAAAGTATCAACAAATGCCTTCAAAGTACTTGACGTGTACTTTGCTTTCGAAAATGAAATATAATTCATGCTTACGTAAGATTTCTCTTGACTTCTCAGGAGTCTACTAACTCCAAGGTCAAGTAACATCACAAACCATTATCTAAGTGCTGATGTTGGAGCTGCAATACTACTACCAAGACAAAAAATGATACAGGTAACACTGCTGTCAGATTTCTAAGAATTGCTAAAATAGTATGTTTACAGAGCATTCAGTCTCATAAAGAAAATAAGTTGAGAATATGACAAGTTCCTACCATCTCAAACACTGCCAATCTAGAATAAAAAGGAAGTACTTGAACGCCTACTGTAATCAAACTCAAACCAGAACATATCAGTGCATGACAATGAAATGTAGTCACAATATTTCCTCTACCCATTCAAGTCCCAAAAAGGACAGAGGAACTTACCGGTGGCGATCCCTGGATTTCAAACAGAGCACAATGTAGCCAATGTAGGGGAGAAGATCACAGAGAGCTCTTCTCAGATTGCTCAGAGTCAGCCCCAGGACCCTGTCCTGACTGAAGGAGACAAAGTGGTCAAACAGGTAGGTAGAAATGAGCAAGGAACAGAGAGTATGGTTATTCTTGCATTGTTTTGTTCGTCTGTCAAAGAAAAGAGTGCTTCTGAGTTTTGTCAATGTTCATCTTTATTTTAGGAGAAGAAGAAATGGTGGTATCACACTTTGCTCAAGTGTATGATACCATGTGTGTACAGCAGACATCACCAAAGGAACAGGAGACACCTGAGTAGAGAACAAGAATATGAAAAGACTGATGGAAAAAAAGCACCAGGAGAAATCCATTGAATATGCACAATCTCGTACAGTATTTCAATGAAAAGTTTCACTGTTGTTTTTAGTGTGGTCGTATTGCATACATTTAAAACAATGTGTCTTGTTTAATGAACTATTTCATTTACTTTAGTAAAAAAGTGTTGTTTACTGTAGTCCTAGCATGAATGCAATTGTTAGAAAAAACTTGAATGTAAAACTGAATGTTTCATACAATATGGGTTTTTGTTAACCCACACACCTAAGTGAAATGTTTGATTACGTTTACAAGACATAACACATACTTCAGTTGAGTGTGAAAGGGAACAACAGAGAAAGTCACAAACAAAACATTTTTGAAGGATTTTAGAAACTAAAAAATAAAGAATTTTTCAACAAGATGTCTTTCTATAGCGAGTTTCATTTGAGATAGTCTTTTCTTAGAAGTGCAAGAGTGGTATTCCCTGCAACTTATTCCCCAATTTTATCATTCTCAGAAATAGGAGATGGAAACCACACCTAGTGTAATATTAGACCTTGTAACAAGGGAACTAGGTTTCAGTGGCTTAAAAGGTGCATAAAGAGGCTCATGTATAATGACCTCCAGTGTCCCACAGGTTTCCCAAATCATTTCTTCAAGTATGGAAAAAGAGGATATAAAGTGTCTACAGAAAGCGTATACCCCCTTGAACTTTGTTCAGTTTGTTGCGCCAGTGCCTGAGTTTCATGCACTTAAATGAGGACTTCTTTCTCACACCACATATTTTATACCACTTTTAATGGGAAGAAATGAAACCTTAGAATTGTATACATTTTCACCCACGTGTTCATATTTGGTAGAAGCCCTTTTCACAGCAATTTCAGCTGTGAGTCTGTTGGTATAGGGCTCCACCATCTCTGCACCCCCAAGATTTGACAATATTTGAGAATTTGAGAAGTCTGTCTGGTTTAGCTGAAGAATCAGCTAAGGTAAGTTTCAGCATTTCATTTGGCTGTGTATACCTTTTACTTTTTAACTTTTTTTTTAAATATACTGAACTTAATTGTTATCATATACTCTTTTTCAAATACCTATTAGAATATGATTTGCACAAAACCCAAAAGAAATACAGTTCAGGACTTTCATAATCTAGTTAAAGCAATTTTAAAGTGAGATGACCAATAACTACTGTAAATCTATAGAACAAAAACAAACAGTAAAACTAAAACACAGATCTCTTAGCTTCCTATTGCATGAAGCAGATGACTGAATGACCAAGCCTAACTAGTAGCCAGAACCCCAGTTAACCCTCCGTAACACAAAGTATAACTACATGACAGGAACTCTTTCGCACTGAGTGAAAATCATAAATGGATCCATAACTTTACATCATTTTACTATGTTGTGCCAATACCTGCATTTACATTTAGAACTAATGATGTCATAGAACACGGACAAGCATCACAGGAGTTCCAAGTGTCTCCAAGGAGACAACAGAACCTCAGTTGTGTTTAATATACACACTTTGAAACATACTGTAACACTCAGTTAACATGTCTGGTTTAGTTGAAGAATCGGCTAAGGTAAGTTTCAGGGTTTAATGGTGGGATGGTACCTGTGCTTTTTTCCCCCAACCGTTAGAATATGATTCGCACCAAACCCAAAAGAAATACTGCACAGTTCAGGAACTTCATGAACCTAGCAACTGTAAAATAAGCTTACAAACAACTGAATTGAAATGCAAAAAAGTTCAGAGAAAGGCACAAACTATGTTTACTTGGGGTTTACAAAATTAAAGCTAACTCAAATTGTAATGATAAACAATCATGCTGCCAATTTACAGAGAAATATCATGTTTTTGGAATAATGTATTATTTGTTATATTGGAACCCAGTATAATGGAATCCCTTGCGATCCTGTCTGCAGAGATAAAGGTTAGCATTTTTTTCTCTTTAGCTCTGTCATTCCCAGAAATATAATGAACAGAAATATATTTTGCCAATCTTTTCATAGTATTCCAAACAACTCTGCGTGTATCTGACATTTGTAATATTTATCCACCGCAGTATAACTTTTCTGGCAAGGTGATTGGTATTGTACCTTGAAAGAAAACTGATTGGAAATGTCATGTACTCTATGGTTTCTATTGATGTCAAGTGGCAAATGTTGACTGGTGATGTTATGTGAATCTTAAGAAATGCTCTTTTTCAATCGTGTCTATGTTTCTCAGAATTTGAGACAGAGAGGCCAATCTCTGCAATCCGAGCTGAGGGCATTTCTTGGAATGGAAAGGTAAGAGCAACGTGTTCTTTGATATTCTCTTAAGACTCTTCGCCAGATTTAACGATGAAAAATGTCAATAATAATAACAAACATGATTTGATATAGCGCCTTGAAAGGTGGCTTCTTTACAGAATGACAAAACCAACAACAATAAATAATACACAAGATATGCATGATGACAATACACAGAGGAGACAGTAGATGGTCATTGTCAGTGTATTCTGAAGGTAGTTTTCCAATTTTATGGAACAGGGGTAAAAGAGGCCACCTCTACTAGAATCTCTGTCCTAACCAAAAGTGTAACAAAGTATAATAATAATAATAATAATTATAATAATAATAAACTTTATTTATAGAGCACCTTTCATACAAATAGTGCTTTGGTGCTTTACAAACCAAGCGTAAAAAGAAAATATTAAAATTAAGAGATATACTTTCAGTTGTAAAGGACAACACAGCAATACAGTAAAGCAACTTAAATGGCAATTAAATAAATACATAAAAATGAGGAAAGTCATAATAAAATAAGAACAATTAAAGAGAACTAAAAAAAGAAACAGAAATAGAAAGAGCAAAGAACCACTTTAGCTAAAAGCAAAATTAAAAAAATATATTTTCAAATGTTTTTAAAACAATGTACCGAGCTTGACTGCCTCATAAAAAGTGGTAGTGAGTTTCATCATTTAGAAGAATAAAAACAAAAAGCAGCCTCTCCACTCTTTCTGTATTTCACATGTGGTATTTGCAGTAGGCCAGTATGTGCAGATCTCAGGTCACGTATAGGAACATATGAAGACAGACATTCAGTACGGTACAGACGTGCTAGGTCGTTTAAAGCTTTAAAAACAAGTAAAAGAACTTTCAGATTGATCCTAGATAATACAGGTGACCAGTGAAGGTTTTTCAAAACAGGAATGATATTATCTTTTTTGGATTTGTTAGGATCTGTGCTACTGCATTTTGAACAAGTAGTAAGGGATTTATTGTTTTCTTTGGAAGCCCACAAAACAGAGCATTATAATAATATCCACATCAATGTGAGCAATGGAGAAGTCAAATTAACGTGTCTAAATATCATCTAGTTCTATCCCAGGGAAGAGGGCTGTTGCCTACACAGATGACAAGACACAAAACGCTCAACTGTGCAAAACACGCATAAGGACATCAGTCAGGAGGAACAAGGTAAAGTATTTTTACTTCTTCACCATGGTCATGTACTTTCACTCCAAGCACTGTCATATGAAATAACTGTGGAAACGACCTCCCCAACATTTTGGGTTGTTGCATTTCACTTCAATTGGTTTTAAGCTTTTCTTTTAGACATTAAGAGGAAGGACACAATCACCCTTGGTAGATATTCAGTTGTTCTTTGAGATGTGTCGTGGAATCTTATCGAAGAAGAGCCAGGAGAGGTATTCTCATTCACTCAGTAAGGTCTTTATTCATATTGCAATATGGGAAAAAGACATCACCCGTCTGTGCAGAGAAGTGAAAACTGATTCAAAAGCAATCAGGGAGAGCCCTTGTTTTATATCTTTTTTAAGCTGATGTAACACTTCAAGGACAGGCAAAGCAGTTATTTTCCATTCCTTATAGGTTTTTGCTTTAAGCAAAGAAGAGCAGTTATTCAAATAGTTTCTCATACTCCCGTCTTCAAGCAGCCGAGATGAACATTATTAAAACATCCTGTGCCCTTGACGAGTTGGGTGCTATCACACTTTGTTCTAAGTATCCAGCTGCTTCTGCAGCACAGCTCTGTCCGTAAACAACATTTTTAGGATAATACACTTTTTCTCAGTAACTTTCCATTACATTCCCTCCTTTTTATCATTAAATGTGTTCATACCACAGAGTCCTCATAGGGGTCACCTGGTGGGTCCCAGGGCTCCTCAGAGTCTGTTCTGAGCAGTGCATATTGATGCGTAAACATTTTCACTACCATAGATCGAAGCTTAGGAATAATACAAGTCATATAACAGCACAACAGCAAGAACACTACAACAGGCATGAATAGCTTTAAGAAAAACAGTCCCCATGACCCAAATAATGATTTTAACCATGAAAAGAAGGGGAACTCATTGCCAATGCGCTGTTCTTGATTTACCCTGTTCTTAAGTTCTTTCAGCCGGTGTATTGCGAGGGTGAGGTTACCATGGTCATCATCATTAGCAGGGATATACAGATGCAGCCATTCAAAACAAGCGGGCGATACCGCATTATTTTGCGGTGCACTTCTCGCGGTGTAACGCAAGTTACCGTATTAATACCGTATATTCTTGCATAGTACCGCATGTTACTGCAAGTAAAATAATAGTGTCCGGAATTTCCGCAAGGTGGAGCTAATAAAGCTCAACCTCTCATGTTTGAGCTGTCGCCATTAAAGTCTTTACCGTAGATATTACTAATAGTATTTATAATGAATGACCTTGGACAAGCTGTAAACTCAAAGTATTGCCCTGGTCCACATTCTTTTATTCATTGACCGTCTTTGTAAAAGTAACACCACAGCAATTTGCAATCACGCATTTGTTTCCAATCATGCAAAGTACAGTAATTTTTGAGAATCGATTCACCATGCCTTTCACATTCTCATAAAAGAGATTGATTTAGGAACATAAACATATTACCGTATGCAAACTGTACTGTATACAGTATGTATATGAATATTTAATGTCTTAACTGTGCCCGTTTAAGTATTGAATATTTATGTGGAATTTTACCACTGAAGGGAAATCTTAGTACCTGAGCATAAAAAGAATAGGAGCATACTGCAACGCGTGTGAAGGCCATAAACGATATTAATTTCGGAACTTAAACATACAGTATATGGCTGGTCTCGGTACTTTAAAGAAAACATACACACCAGTATTCCATTTCTCCCTAAACATTTTAATCATCGAAGTCTTTAACGTGATACCAGAGTCAACAAGCATACTTTTAGAATTTGATTAATAGGGAATATAAAATGGAATCGCGTATCTAAAGAAATTAATAACGATAATTATATTCATGTACCGCAACACAAGAATAGTACATGCTGTACATTGTCTGTTGATAATGTTTCTGTAGTGCTTTTTCAGCACTTTGCATGTGATTTTGCCGGTGGCGCTGTGGGTTAGGTTCCTGACTCCTATGTCACATGGTCTGTGATCAAATACCGCTGGAGCCATGACTTTTTTTTTTAACAAACATTTCTTTGAAAAAATGAAACGTTTCCCTGAGTCAGAGATTAAATAAAACCTCACTCGCAACCAAACAAATTTATATTTCTAAATATCACAACATGATCGAATTTAAGTCATTTTAATAACAATGAATGGTCACCTATGCGTTACAATATAAACATTTATATTGATTTAAATCGTGTTTAAATCGCCTTAATTTAAAACCCATAAATAAAGCTGATACTGTTTAGACTTTTAATTATTTAAAACTGTATTACAGCAGCACAATGCAACGTAAATCGTTATCTTTGTCTTCTGTGTAATAATGTTCACCTCTCTGTCCAGCAAATTAACAATAGTAATAATAATGAACTTTATTGTATATGGCGCCTTTAAAGGTGGCTCCTCAAAGCGCTTTACAGGTTAAAAACAATAACAACAATACTGTTTTTTTTTAAGAAATACAAAATTAGATATAATGATGTGTTCCGGCTTAGACATTAACGAAGAGCATAACACGTGTACTGTATACACTGCAAGTACAACCCCCCTCTCTGCGGGAGTGCTGGCTGTTACGAATTGAACCGGTTTCACAGGTATTTTCAAAGTAGAAGGGGGCGAGATTTCCAGCGAAAGATACCTCCCCCCTCAAAAAGCCAGTAAGTACAGTACTTACTAGTTAAGAAAGCTAGGCTCCTCAATGAAATCGCTTTAACATGCTAATGCGTTGGTGTAACAGTCCGGGCGTGGCAAGCTTCTAATGTCAACCCGACTATGGCGAAAGGAACCCTTCTTTCATTGGAAGACAATGAACATATTCTAGCCCTAAATGAATTAATAGCAAACATGGTTTACATAAAAGACATTTTTCCAAGAAAGTTTAGCCTTTGTCACTTATGAAACCACTAAACAAAGACATAAATATAGAAATCTTAAGATTTTTAAAATACATGACTTTGCTAAAATTTATTTAAAAATAAAAACGATTACAAACGCCAGCGGAGAGAGAGAACAGGGGAGGGATGTTGGTTTTGCATAAGGGGCGGGGCTATGGAAATGAGGTCTGTTTGGGAATGTGGAGTTACATGTTCTGGCTGTTTGTGAATTATCGTTGTTGGGTATGGAGTGTTGAGGTATTGATTTTGTGTAATGCTTTATGTTGAAAATTGAGGTGGATTTTGTTTATAATAAAGAGGATAAACTGGGATGGGAGGAGGGTTTGGTTTTGCATAAGGGGCGGGGTTATGATAATCGGAGGAATTTGAGAGAGTTTAACGGTTTGATATATTTGATTTTGTATTGTGGTTGTTATCTATGTTTTTGGTTGGTATTATGTTTATATGGTTGTTTTTGTTGGGTGGTCGTTATTATGGTTATTAATAATACGATCTATAGTTGAAATCTGAGCCTAAATAAAAAGAAAAAGCATTTTCAGAGAGCAATTACGCTGTGTTTATGTAGAATAAGTGATTAGGTTTATGAGCAATCTAATTACTTATTCGTTTAAAACGCTATATAAAATAAAGTTTATTATTAATTTGCTGGACAGAGCGGTGAACATTATTATGCATAAGACAAAGATAGCGATCCTGATCAGTTTAGAAATCTGTGTACGCTGTAAGGTTTTTACTTCTTAAACTTTTAAAATACAAGTTTCGAACAGAAAGAAATCCTCTTCCTGGTACAGTATGTATAGCAGACCAGCACGTCTTTTTTCTCCAATCAGAGGGGTGTCAGATGGTGTCAGCCAATCACCATTCTGAAGCCCTACCATAATCTCTGGTATGGGGAGACCCCAGAATTCTGTCCCATAGTTTAGATAGATGATAGATACTTTTATTGATCCCGTGAGGGAAATAAGGTAAATCATTTTCATTTTAGGAAATTATTCCTAATGGCCTGATGATGAAAAGTATTTTTAGAAAGTTATTTACCTTTGAATTGTCCTCGGTTTAGATTCTTGTCACAGGCCAAGTGACCAGGTTTGTCTCAAAAGAAAAGAAACTCCCACAAGCAGTCTTCAAATGCAAACAAAACTGGATTTATTGCCAAAAAAACAGGGATGACAACAACAACAACAACAACAACAACAACAACAACCCCTCACAGGAATACTCTCCGCACCTTTCCTCCAAGGCACCTTCTTCTATACTGAGCTCTGCCAGTCCCTTTTGTAGCCCCTCCTATCCCAGGGCCCTTCTCTCTTAAAGGGACTTGCTCATATCTGGTGGACAATTTTGAAACAAAGTACTTAATACAAATCCAGAGTAACCTGTAAAGATTAACAAAGTCATGCAACAGCTTTTATACCTTTAAACCAAACAAATAATCATACATGAGTTATTTATAGATGGCCTACTAGTAACCTTTCCCTTTAAGATCAGCACTGCTAGTGCTGCTCATGTGGCAGTGTGGGGAACTACAAACAGAAAGGTGACTGGGTGGCCATGTTGTCCAACACAACACAATACTCCAACGGGGAACACTGCAGTGATTTTAGGGGAACAACAAAAAGGGTAAGTATCATTCACACTTCATTCGTATCGCATACACTCTCTCAAACATACCAGAAGGGTAGAGGGAAGTATTGGAGTATTTCACATGCAGAAAGAAAAAATAACAAGCACTCTGTCACATACCCCTCCCCTTAAGAGGAAACCACAGTTTCCGACATCTTTTCTTCTCTTTCAAAACCATATCTTGACAGATTGTCTGCATTTACATACTCCCTTCCAGCCCTGTGCTTTACCTGAAAGCAATATGGCTGTAGAGCTAAGGAGCATCTCGTTATGCGAGCATTTTTATCTTTCATGCTATTTATCCAAATTAGAGGATGATGATCCGTAACCAAAGTAAACTGCCTGCCCAGCAAATAGTATCTGAGAGTTTCTAAAGCCCATTTTACAGCTAGGCACTCTTTTTCAATTGTACTGTATCTTGTTTCTCTGGGAAACAATTTCCGGCTAATATAAAGAATTGGATGCTCCTCCCCTTCTTTTACCTGACAAAGGGCTGCTCCTAAACCTAATTCTGATGCATCCGTTTGTACAATAAAAGGTTTACAAAAATCTGGACTACTTAGGACTGGTTCAGAACATAAAACCCTTTTTAAATTGTCAAATGCTACTTGACATTCATCTGTCCAATCTACGTTGTTTTTTTTCGATTTCTTAATTCATTCTGTCAGAGGTGCTGCAATTTCTGAGAAATGTGGTATAAACCTGCGATAGTACCCAGCTAATCCAAGGAAAGATCTGACTTTTTTCTTGGTACTAGGCACTGGCGCTTCGGATACTGCATTTACCTTTGAAATCTCCGTCTTCACTTGACAGTTTCCCACTATATATCCCAAGTACCTTGTCTCTGAAGTTCCTAACACACATTTCTGTGGATTAATGGTGAGACCTGCCCTAGCTATTTCCTCCAGCACCAATTCTAAGTGCTTTAGGTGGCTCTCCCAATCAGGGCTATAAATTACTACATCATCCAGATAGGCCGCAGCATAACCTAGATGACGTTGCAGCAAACGATCCATCAAACGTTGGAATGTTGCTGGTGCCCCGTGCAACCCAAATGGCATCATTCTGAATTGGTAAAGGCCACAAGAGGTACAAAAGGCAGTTTTACATTTTGACCCCTCTTCTAAGGGAATTTGCCAATAGCCTTTAGTTAAATCCAAAGTCGATATAAATTTAGCTCCACCCAGTAAATTTAGTAATTCATCTATTCTTGGCATGGGGTTTGTATCAAATTTTGAAATGTGATTTATTTCCCTGAAATCAACACAAAACCTGATTTCTCCATTCTTTTTAGGTACAATAACTACTGGGGAGCACCAAGGCTCAATTACTCCTAACGCTAGCATTTGCTCAATTTCCTTATCTACTATGGGTTGTATTTTTTCAGGAATTGGCCTACGTTTTGTCCTAATAGGGGATTGCTGTTCAGTATCTATCACATGCTGAATTACTGTTTTTCCCGGCAGATTGGTAAAAACATGTGTAAATTTCATCAGCATTTGATCTAGATCAGTATGTTGCTTAGCCGCGAGATTATTACCTCTTGGAATATCACAATTGAACCCTACATTTCCCAATCGACCATAAGCTTCTTCTGCCTTATCCCTCTTTAATTCAGGCAAAAGGGTCAAAGTCAGGTTTTGCTTTCTTTCCAACCAAGGTTTTAGAAGATTTGTACCATAAAGCACTGCAGTGTTTTCCCCATTTGGAGTATTTTATTGTATTGTATTGTTTTGTGTTGATCAAGATGGCCACCAGACACCTTTCCTGTTTGTAGTATCACACAAATGATCTTAAAGGAAAAGGTTACCTGTGAGCCATCTATAAATAACCGATGTAAGGTTAGGTGTTTTGTTTAAGCGAATATATCACGGTTGCATGACTCTGTTAAAATGTATATGTTTTTTTTTGGATTGTTGAATACTTTATTTTGAGCAAACTGCCCATCTCTGTTAAGAAAATGTGAGCGAGTCCCTTTAAGAGGATGGTCCTTAGAAGAGCAGGGGCTATAAAAGGGACTGGGAGAGCTCAGTATGGAGGAGGGTGCCTTGGAGGAAAGGTGTGGAGAGTACTCCTGTGAAGGTTTTTTTTCCCTGTCATCCCTATTTTTTTGGCAATAAATCCAGTTTTGTTTGCATTTGAATAATGCTTGTGGGAGTTTCTTTTCTTTTGAGCCAAACCTGGTCACTTGGCTGGTGACTCACCTTTTAACTCACCTTTTATGCTTATGTTATAAAACCTTAATACAAATTGAAATCAATAAACTTTTTCCATGATTATTTCTCCTCGTTTCAAAATAAAAATAGTCCCTGTCTGAAAAAAAATGTAATCAGGTGGGTGGCATAGTGGTTAGTGTTGCATTCTTCAGGTGCTCCAATTTCCTCCCACAGTCTAAACATTTACTGGTAACTTCTGGGAAGATTGTCCCTGACATGGACTGGCGTCCCTGCCTTGCACACATTGTGTTTGCTGGGATAGACTCCTGCTCCTTCATGATCTTGTATTCAGTAAAGTGGTTAGAAAATGGATAGAGTGTAAGGAAGTTAGTATTTATGTAAATGGATTATTAATTTATGAACTGACAACAGCAGCTACAAAAAGCTGTCATAGATAGATCACTTTATTGACCATATTCAATTTCTTGTATTAGGAATTTGTCTTTTCACATACCCCAACTTGCTCTCCATGAGACACACAAACAGGGAGAGAGGCTTGGGGGCAGAGCATAGGGTCAGCCATTTATATGGCACCCCTGGGGTTAAAGGCCTTGCTCAGGGGCTCAATGGAGTAAGATTCCTCTGCCGGCCATGGGATACGAACCAGCAACCTTCCAGGCATAGGTGCAGATCCTTAGCCACAGAGCCACCACACTACCTGCCTTTTAAGAGCTATAGTTAGAGCCACATAGTTTAGAATAGCTATGGTCTGAGCCATTAAACAGGCTTATATATAGTTACATATTGGATGAACATCCCTTCTTCCTTACCCGCATGTCTTCACAGTGCCAGGACAAGCCTTGCATGAGAGCTTTCTAGAGGCCCAAACCTTCTCTGAGGCTCAGTTCAGAATTTGTGCTTATGTGTTCTCCTCTGCGTTACTCCTCTCAACATTTCTCTCAAGCTACATTGCATCTTCCTGAAGATGACTGCTTTCAGTAACTATAAAGTTATGTATTTTATGTTCGTTTCTATTACTCACTCTTACCCCAGTGTCCTGGTCAAATTTCCCATAGCCTTTACCAATCATGGCCTCCCAATAAACCCTAATAATCTGTTCTCCTCCCCACTTGATAGCTGGTGTGTGGTGAGTGTTGTGGCACACTATGGCTTCTGTTGCATCATCCAGGTGGATATGCTGCACTTTGGTGGTGGTGATGGAGGGGGGTCCCTATTACCTGGAAAGCACTTTGAGAGGAGTTTCCAGAAAAGTGCTACAGTATATAAATGTAAGGATTTTTATTATTATTGTGTTGACCATACAATAATACTAGCAGCTTAGTCCTCTGTGTAAAGCTGTAGGAATGCAAAAAGACACATAAGAAACAGATCCTGGGTCTTTAAAACAACCTAGTGCCTTAAAAGTCCATGCTCTTACTTTTAATGATAAATGGCAGCCACCGGAATTTCTTTATATATAGACACAGAAACCATTACATCTGTAAGATGACCCTAGCTGCAGGACATGATCAGTCATCCAAACAATGACCAACCAAAGAGGAACCTACTGAGTGGAGTTGGAAACAATCAATCACCAGCCTTGATTACTGCAATTTAAAAGTTTTAAAAGGCCATTACATCACTCTCTTTCTCTGCTACATCATTTAATAATACTCTCCATGGTTTGCTATGCATCTTTTGGGATTGTGTTAATACATTTTATATTTGTATAATTTTAATCTATGTGCAGCAGACTGCTTGTTATCCTGTCCAATTAATTCCCAATAGCTATAACACACTCTTGCAATTTGCTATTACAATTTGTAATTAAATCAATCCATTATACCACTACAATAGTAAATAAAGTACCACGTAAGACCTTTGACAATTTCAAATTCTAAACCATCCTGACAGCTAAAGCAATACTAAAAACAAATTTCTACCAAAACATATATAGCCTTTTCATTCTTCCCTAAATTAATTATATAGTCTGCATATAAATAAAACGTACTGATAAGGTGACCAAATGTGTTTATTGCTCAATTATAACACCCCGCTATTTCTAAATCTCAGCAGTTGTAGGAGCTCAGGTGGAATTAGGCACAACCTTTCCTTGTTTACAACACTGTTGTAAATGAAGGTTTACAACCAGAAGGTTTATTTTAAACCTAAAGGTCCTGACTTTATTTTAATGATAAAACAAAATGATAAAATCAATTATATTTGAAAGGGTGGCTGCTACCAGCCCCCAACCTTCTACCACCTTCTATACTGTGCTTCTGAAACAACTTTATAGACATGTAGCAACTGTAAGACAAAAATGTACAGTCCATATTTCAAGCACTGGTGACATACAGTATGTACACACATGTACTGCATATTTACAAAACAAGTCACAACTGCTACTAAGTTTATTTGTATTTAATCTGGGGTTTTTCTCTTCCCTGAGCTTAAAATGAGCTAATGAAGAATGTAATCGCATGATCAGGGAATTAAAGACCTCTACAGTCTCGTGCACTCATGGTACAAGGAACACTGAATGTCTGCCATGTCTAACTTACTTACTAGCAGTTGGTAAGACAGCTGTGCAGTGGGAACCCAATCATCTGCCCTAATACAAAATTCTATACTGCCCTAATGTGGACTGGTCAGCAGCTTTGTGGAGTGGTGTGGGGAGAACCACGTGCAATTGAATGTGGCAAAGACGAAGGAGCTGGTGATAGATTTCAGGAGGAAGAGGGTCCAACCTTCTCCTGTCTTCATCCATGAGAGTGGCGTGGAGATCGTGGACTCGTACAAGTACCTGGGAGTGCACATCAACGATAGACTGGAATGGTCTAAGAACACCGAGGTCATCTACAAGAAGGGTCAGAACCGACTTTACTTCTTGAGGAGGCTCAGGCCCTTCAATGTGTGTAGTAAGATGCTCCATACAGTGTGTTCTATCAGTCGGTTGTAGCGAGTGCCATTTTCTACGCAGTGGTGTGCTGGCGCTCTGGGATTAGAGCAGGGGATGCTAACAGGCTGAACAAGCTCATCAAAAGAGCAGGCTCTGTCATTGGGTCTGGCCTGGACCCCCTGGAGGTAGTGGCTGAGAGGAGAACGGTGTCAAAATTAATGGCCATCATGGACAACGTCTCCCATCCCCTCTATGACATGCTTGTGAGAATGAAGAGCACATTCAGCAATAGGCTGATCCAACCACGGTGTGACAGGGAACGCTACAGAAGGTCATTTTTGCCTTCTACCATAAGACTGTAAAACTCATCCACTGTATGTCTGGGCAGGGGAAACATTGACATTGACCTGTTTTTGGACTAAACATTAAACTCTCTGCTTACATCTGTTTTTTTTTCTTTTTTACAACTGTTTTTTGTGCAATATATGTTAGGGACGTGTGCAATATATTTTTTTATTTATAATGTGCAATACAACTTTTTGTGTACTGTTCTGTTTTTTTGTATATTCTGTCCTGTGAGCAGCTCTTTTTAGTGCACTTCTCACTGGTTGTATTGTACGTGTTGTTTTGTTGTATTATTGTATTATTTCGTTACACTGTGCTGTGGTGGCTGTGCTAAGCTGCGGTTCCACTGCAATTTGTACAGCTTTCCTGGAAGTGATCAAATGTCTCTTCTTGCTGCCCAAGTTTAGTATTCTTGCAAACCATTATTACGATTTTTTTGTGAAGCTCACAATTTAACGGATAAATGTTTCTTATCTGAATATATGCATATCTAATTTAGATGTAAGTAGAAAAATCATAGGTACTGTACTTTACACATGGGACCTATGAAACAATATTTTTTTTTATGTCACAATGTCACATTAGTTGTTGTTTGACAGCATTAATAGGATCAGTCCTGAAAGAAGTATCGCTCTGATTCTTGGCTGTTCTTGGAATAAATAAGAAATTTAATCTCATCCATCAGAGATGATGGCATGCAGTTTACATTCTGTCTCTATTACTTTAAATTGCTTTAAATTGTTTCAGAAAGGTGAAAGTTGTATCAAGCATATTTGATAGTATGCTCCCGCTTTTACTTTCAACTATCATCTGTGGCATTTTGGAGTGTCTGGTTGTTTTTTTTCCCACTAATCACACAAATGCAATCAATTACAATCTTTTCCTACTAAAGCAGATTAATAAAG
This sequence comes from Atractosteus spatula, assembly GCF_055471065.1. Classification (NCBI taxonomy): domain Eukaryota; kingdom Metazoa; phylum Chordata; class Actinopteri; order Semionotiformes; family Lepisosteidae; genus Atractosteus; species Atractosteus spatula. Next base: position 30,738,269 of record NC_142712.1, read on the forward strand.
ATTTATAAAGCACATTTTCCAGTATAAATCAGAAAACAAGCCTCATGGATAATTTCCTTTCCTTGCACACTTCCAGCACGAGTTATATTTCCAACTCCTCCTTTGTTTAAACAAAACAAAACCTTGTTCTACCTCAGGAGTCCTAGCTACACTTGACTTTCTAGACTTTCTAATGTTCAGACTGGGTAAGCCTTTGTTTTCCCACCTTTGAGTAATTGCTACAACATACCCAAGAAAACTTTGCTTTTTCTCTATCTGTCACACTTTAAACATGTTCATGATTAAATGTTTAATTGATTTTATTAACTGAAGTGTCGGTAAGATAATGAAAACCAAGTCTTTTGCTTCAGTTGTTCTAAATCATAATCGGTCCCAACATAATTTATCCAAGCTTTACATGTACACTATTAGAGCCAGCAGCCATGTCACCCTGCAACTTAAAATTAGCAGCCCACTGAAGCTAAGCAGGTATGAGCCTGGTCAGTACCTGGATGGGAGACCTTCTAGAAAAAACTAAGGTTGTTGCTGGAAGAGGTGTTAGTGAGGCCAGCAGGGGGTGCTCACTCTGTGGTCCATGTGGGTCCTAATGCCCCAGTATAGTGATGGGGACACTATACTGTAAACCAATGCTGTCTTTTGGATGAGATGTAAAACCGAGGTCCTGACTCTCTGTGGTCATTAAAAATCCCAGGGTTCTTCTTGAAAAGAGTAGGGGTGTAACCCTGGTATCCTGGCCAAATTTCCCATGCCTCCTAATAACCCCCCTCTATGAATTGGCTAGATTACTTTGTTCTCCTCCCCCCCTTCCGACGGCAGGTGGAGCGAGTTGGAATATTTCTCGTTGCATTTAATGGCAACGTCAGCTCAAAGACTTCTAGACTTTCAAACCACCAAATGGAGACTGGTGTGCCGACAAGCGGACCCTGCTGATGCGGGATTAACGCTAGGAGAGAGAGAGACATATACAGTATTACATGAATCCATTTTGTTTTTGATTTTGTCTCATGCGTCCCTTCTCCACCAAGCTCCCGTTTGGTTAATTCCACTTTTCTGTATGGGGGTCCCAGCCCTCTTGTCCTATGGCCTGGGGGCCAGCTTTCAGCTAAGCAGGTTAAGTGAAATTTCACTATATTAAATACTCAATAAATATCTTAAGCACATGTATTTTGAGGGTATCGTGATTCCTCATAAACTATGGTAGACGAAAGGAGAGGAGGCACATATTGTATGGGCAGAGAAGAAAGATATGAAATGTGAAAAAAGGGCTAACTGATTTCTTTCTGCTCAAAGATTTGTAGTACGAAACATTCCATGCTTCGGCACTTGTGAGTTATGGCAATGACAGGAGTTAACTGATAAGAGATTCCAAGCGCGAGCTAGAGACTCCCTAACTATGGGAAGATGTGACCATCAAAATGTTCAAGGTCTGGAGAATGTCCGAACACAGATGGCCTTCCCCCATTACCATGGTAACAATTTGCATCAGAAAGGGCTGAAATGTGTTATATTGACTTCTTTGATTGCATTGTTCCTTGCATGCAATGAAACTCGTTGTTACATGATGACTAAGGGATAACTGAAATCACTCTCTTTAAAAGACAAATATCCAACAAAGAAATAAAAGCTAAAAACTCACAAGATAAACTTTTACTCAGTGATGCTTTTTTTACTGACACAAATAACAGCCAGGAAAAATGTGCAAAACTAGCAAGGCCAAAACGCTTCAACAGCAAATTACATTCTGAACAAAAATTTCCCACTCAAATAGCTATTCTACCTTCAGAAAACGATTGCAGGTGAGAATGCATCCTCACTAATCACACAAATGCAATCAATTACCATAAAATTGCCAAAAACTTCACACTGTCCTGTCAGTTAGCACACACGCACACAAAAATTCACACACAAAAATGTGACCCCTCATTAAAATAAATTGAATTGAATTCCAATGAATGGAAAACCCCATTAGCACAATCTTTAAACAAACAGCAAATTATTTTCTAATCTCTTGTCTAAAATGTTTTCAGTACCAGGATTTGTTTCTCTTACTGGTGTCACGCCTTCTGCAGCCAGAGGGCGCTCCTACTCTGTCCTGTCCCTTGTTTCCTGTGCTTTGCTCTCCTTCCAGTGTCTCTCTCTCTGGGGCTATATATTTCCGTGTCACTTATTCACCTTCGCTCAGCATTGACGTTCGGATGTCCTGAGACCCGCCTAGCTTCCAGGTCGCCCCACGTCCGCTGCCTGAGGGCTTTGGTTTCTATACGACTCCTGAACTGCTGAGCCCGGGCTAACCCCCCGTTCCGCCGCTATGCATATGGGTCTTTTTCTGCTCTCCTGCCTCTCCACGGTTCGTCCCTTCCAACATCCGTGACGACTGGTTTGAATTGAATTTTAGAAGCTGGAAATATTTTCATCACTGTTCTCGTACAGTGCATCTAAACATTTACAATGAACAATATAAATATCTTCTAATTATCTAAAGGAGTTAAGATACAGTAGCTATTATGCAGATCAGTATTGTTACCCTTAAATTTCTGGTTTCGTAAAAATCAAAAACATTTTTCTTTTATGTTTTTGTCCATTGAGTGTCACTCTGCTTTTTCAGTGTTTTTGATCAACTTCTATTGGACATCGCTGCATTCAATTAGGTATGCATTTTTTATTTCTTGATACATTTGTATTGTGTCATTTTGATAAACCATATTGCAGCTTTAGTTTTTATCGCTGTAAGACATTCTATTTATGTCTGTTTTTTTAATTTTATCTAAAAGCCTACAATTTCAAAAATAACTCTCACCCACAAACCACAGGTGTACCACAGAACACATGAGTGCAAGCAGCAGGGGCATAAAAAGACAAGCTGGCAAGCCAGCACATTAGAATTGTAAATGCTGGTGTCATGTGGTACACATCGGCATAACATATTTAACTCACGCTGGATCTTTCCATTTTACTACAGCCGGCAGTGATTTGGGTTTGAAATATAATTGTAATTAAAGTGCAATTAAGACACACCTGTCTGGTTTCAGCGGACTTGCACCTCATTTTAACTTATGTCCATAGCATTTTTTAGCACAGTGGCATAATAAATCCAATGTTTTCTGTCATAGACTTTTTAAAGAACAAAATCATGATTCTGACAGCATGGATGAACCATAGAAATGAATTCCTATTAGGGAAACATGATTAGGCCTATTAAACTGCTTCCAGTTTAGAAAAGGAAATAGGTACTGTAACTCATGTACAGTATACAATATGATTTTAGATGCATTATATGACATATTCAGTTAGTTATCAGCAGTGGGTTAGACAAGTTTCTGACCTCTAGCTAAATAGGCCATGTACTGTAATGCCCTGCTGAAAGTATTGCACACATCATGAAAACTGCTGTTTTAATTGATGGCAATTTCTGTTTTAATGAAGACTTTAGGTCTGAGCTGTAAGAAAATTCTGTTGTATGGTACTTAAAGGTTAATGTATATAATAAATATAGAGGTTCTTTCCTGTTAAAAATGTACTTTTTACAGTAAAATTATGTTCAGTGAAGGGTTATGTCAAAGTTTTCTAAAATGGTATCAAATTTTTTTACAGCTTTAGGTGACTGAGGAGTGTCTCTTATTTTAGATTAAGTTTGTGACACTTGTCAGAGTAAATACTTCTAGCTTCAAAGCAGAGAGGATGTTTGTTGAGATGTGGTCAGAAACCATTGTAAAGTTTACCTTGGTATACCTAGGTAAATTGTGGGTTAAAGATCGTCAATGAGCAGTACAGAAACACGCAATATAAGATCACATTAAGAACAATATAAGATCTCACATTAAGAACACAGAGAGATGACAAGGAATGGGTAGAGCAAGAAGGAGATGGTAGGAAGAGAGGGAAGAGAGGAGTTAGACCTTGAAACTTGCACGAGGTGACAGCCCCTGCTTCATGATCATCCAAACAAAACCTGACTGGAGCTAAGTAATTGAACCTTGCTAGAGATAACTTCCTATTCTGTGTTTTTAAGGAATTTGGATTTCCTGTGTAAAAGATACCTTGGTTAGAGATGCATTTTTAGAATAGGGAGATACTGTAGGCTCCCATTTATTTTGTGGCATCTGGGATGCAGAGAGAAATTTTACTGCGGGTTGTTTCACATTTATTTAGAAAGCAGCTTATCTCTTCTTTGGCCTCTGTAGGCATTATTTATAATGTTTATAATATTTCATACTTAGTAGAAGTCTGGGTTTTTTTCTGGGTGATAAGAATGATAGGCCTCTATAAATACTCTGTAAATACTGTACATAGAGTAACTTATGTGTTGTATGTTTTGTTGTACAGTATGTAGTGTAGTTTGTGTCTTGTCATTGTAATACATATTAGTTTAACCAAGTGTGCCTGGATTATTACTCTTTTCACAAAAGCTGTGCCAGAGAAGAAAGAATTCATATGACTTTAATTATACCAGTCACTCTGGTATATTCAGGAGATCACTTACAAGTTGGGGGTTATGAATATTTATTTTACTTATTCACCTAACCGCTGATTTTCACAATTTTTTTATAACAATATGAACAGCTCGAAGAATCTGAAGACTTCTTGCAAGAGTCTGAATATGGCCCAACCTCTGTAGTGCTTGTCAAACACTTGATAAATAATTGATTGAATACTAGAATTTCTAAATGAATATGGAAATGGAAAATTAGGTCATTGTATTAAACTCCATTTGGCACTATGAGATAGGGGCTTAGCTGTAGAGCTAAACTCTACAAAATCTTTAGATGTCTTCACTTTGGTCATTCCGTTTTTGAATAAAATATTAAGTTTAAAATATAAATAATTTCACAAAATGGGTTTCTATAGGAGGGTTTTGCATAATTCTGCAATGTACTGTTAGCATAATTCCTATATGCAACTAAAAAGGAAGTAATTACATAGCCACTACTATTTTCTCAGGTTATACCTAAAAGATCTATATTTCAAACTGTGCTCAAGAGGTTTTGATGCTAAAAAGCAAAACTATGTTTTTTTTTCTGCAAATAGATTACTGCAATGTGTATTTTCCCGGTACCTCTATAAATTTTACCAATGTGTTAAAACGCTAAAAATTCAACAGCTTTAATTCTTACAAAAACAAATACAGTATAGTTAAGCTATGATACCAATTATAGCTTATCTGCTTTGGTTTCCTGTGGAACTCAGGGTTAAAATAAAAATACTTCACACTTTTAACGCCCTGAATTGTTTAATACCAGGCTATAGCTATGATCTATGATATGAACATTAGCAATTCTGGTTTAAGATGAAAGATAACCCTTGGTCATTTGTATTTTGTAGAGCCTCCTTGGTCGATTGGACCAATTCAAATAACAATGGAACAAGCCAACAAATATAAAGGGATAGCATATTTTTAAAACATTAGTTAAAAAACTCACTTGGCTGACGAAATGATAGCGTTGGCCAAAGGTCAGTGCTGCCATAATCGTCCTCACTTCCAAGGACTAAACCAGGGTATATAATGTAATGCTGAAGGTGGGGGTAGAGGGAGAGGTACTGGAAAAGATGTGCATAGAGCTCAATGTAGCAAGGGAGTACATGTAATGGGTAAGTTGTGAACATCCCTGTGCAGGTAGCGAACAACTCCAGTAGGGCTAGGTGAGGTCGGTGTCGTTGAGGCAGGCAGTCGGAATCCAAAGAGGCACAGAAGATTGTCAACACATCCAAAAAGGGTTAGGCGAGGTTGGAGTCGATGAGGCAGGCAGAGTCGGAATCTGAGGCAGAGAAGGTTTCTTTTACTGTGATCTCGAACAGCAGAAGAGCTCAGGAAAAGAGCAGGCTGTTTAATACCAAGCAGTGAAGTGCAGATTGAGGAAGGTTTAAACAGAAGGTGCGGTGAGGAGCGACATGCGCGACAGGATGGTTAGTTGTGTGCTGTCGTTTTTGGGAATTGGATTGGGCTGGTGTCTGATTATCTGTGATTGTGGGAATGTGCCGGCGTTTGTGAGATTTAGAGAGGTTAGGTGATTGATTATGTGAGAGCATGACAGTACATAGGGGAGTGGAAGTGCCATGTTAGAATTTGACCAGCACTTCTGTTGCATAACACCAATTCCTTAGTTCTGTCAAATTCTAATAACAATTAGCACACTAAATGTATCTGATGGGACACATGGGGCAGAGTGAGTGTCCATAAGCAGTGGGGCTCCTACATGAACATGAAAATAGCTTCTCCTCTATCCTGGGGAAAAACAGGGTCATTTAGTGGAAATGGACCTTGATCACTGAGTTGGCTGCAAAGAATTGTGGCCAGAAGGTGGTTGGTACCTCTTATGGCGGGAACCCTAGGAATAATAGAATATCTGTTTCACTAGCTGCATTCTAGCTGCATTCTGATTTCTGCATGTTTTTTGATTGACAGGAGATGTTTCATAACTTTGGAAAGCTAGAAACTCAGTTCTATTACCACTCAAACAATCCTAGTCCCATAATCCTGGAAATACAACAGAAGATAAAAAGAGAGTCGAAATAATGTTTCCACTATATTTTTACACTGAACTGTGCCTCACTTTAGCTAAATACACTCTATTATTTTATTATTTGACTAAAAAGAAATTGTACAAACATTCTGTGGGAAGAAAATAAGACTACAGAGCATAGTTCGAAGCTGCAATTCTGAGAAACTAAAACCATTGTAACCACAAATGCCTGTACAGCATGGTGGCAGAATAGTTAGCATTGCTTCCTCACAGTGCTGGAGCCCTGGGTGTGATTCCGGACGAGGGGTGGTATCAGTGTGGTTTGTATGTTCTACTTGTTTTTGCTGGGTGCTCCATTTTTCTCCCACAAGTCAAAGACATAATTTTAGGCTTCCCCTTGACCCTGAATTAATTGAACCAGTTAGAAAATAGCTAGTTATATTATTTTAATTCCAATGTGGATAACAATAGGACACTTAGTGTAACACTAAAATCATATGAATCCTATAATTAGGTTTGATTGTAAAAAAAGGACACATCTTTGAAAAAGTAAAAACAAAACAAAGCATGCCACATCATTCTGTTGTAAACCAAAGATCTCTTGATCTCTTTCCAACATAGGTAACAAATGACTTATTTTGGGGACATTATATCTCAAATAAAACTACACCACTAGACTAATAATATTATTGCATGTTCTTTTAACTTGGAAAACAGATTTTGATACTAGTGGAGAACCTTCACAATGATGTTTACATTTCTAAAGGGTAACATCGCATGGTAGGTTCACTTTTCACATGTTTTCAGAAACCTGTGGTTTCCTACACTTACAGACCACTCTAAAAGTAACGTCTTCAGACAGCAGTAACAAAGTTGTCTTCATTTCCTGTTTGATTCATTTTGTTTATGTATAGGTGCATCAAATTAAAGAACAGCAAAAGATAATGAAAGTGATAAACATCCTAATTACTCCCACTCAACATGTTCTACAATCTGCTACAGCAAGTCTGGTACCATTTCACCAACTCCTGTTCATTTCTAAACTGACTCTCTATCAACCAGCCAGAATTATTTTCTTTTTATTACAAACCCACTGATTCACACACCTGCCTCCAACTACTACTAAACATGAAAAACTCTTTCCCTTTCACACGGTTCTTCAGATTTTGTCAATAATGCAATGATGAAAAAGCCTTCCAAAACTAAGCCTTTAAAAAGTTCTTCTTTATTTACAGGACCCTTACTTAAGACCACAGAAAATAGTGACAGAAAATCAACCCAAAATCACACCCACCCAGAACTGGAATCAATGGTGCATTCCTTCAACCCCCTACATCCTTCCTATTATTAGGATCAACAATATTAACCTTTCTATTTTATAGGATGAAACCACAACTAGAATCATTTCCCTGGATCCCCCGTCATCTCATACTGCTGAACACCTAAGATGCACAAACTTCATTTCCACAGTTCCTGTAACCTCCCATCCACTATCTACACCAGGCACCTCTTGCTGTAACAAAAGTCACAGCCTCACCTGCAAATATGTGTACAGTATCACACATACAGTATACAGTACTAAGTGCCTCATACTTCAAATTCACCCATAGAATTTCATGTGTATCGGTAATGTGGTCAGTTATTTACTGACTTTTTGCAGAAAATTCTCTGTCATTTACATCAGTGAGACAGAAAGAAGACTAGCTGACTGTTTCAGGGAACATGTCTGAGAAATGAGGATCAAAGATCTCTCTAAACCTATAGTTCTCCTGTCAGGGGGAATGTTCTATATTCTAACCACTTCTTCCAATTCAGTGTTGCGGAGCCTGTCCCAGCAAGCAACAGAAGCAAGGCAGGATACACCCTGGAAAGAATGCCAGTCCAACAGAGCAGAAACACAGACACGCACACCCTCACACCTACTGTAGAGCCAATTTTCCCAGAAGCCAATTAAACTCCTAGTAGGTTTTTGGACCAGAGCACCCAGAGGAAACCAAGACAAACATAGAGAGAAAATATAATCTGCATGCAGCATACTGCCTCAAAAGACCATATAAAGGGTAATTTAAATTAAGGGTTAAAGGATGCAACTAACCACATACATTTTCAAGTCTTTTCCTTTCAGTCTTACAAAATAACCCTAATACTGCACATGGGTTATACAAATTTCTTTATATTATATAATAGTCTCACGGTCTCCTCAAACAGCATTTTTTTTATTTTTAATATTATGGTAGTCTTAGCACAGAAACGATAGCATTTAACCGAGGCTTTTATCTTTCTTTTCAGCACAGCAAAGCCATAGATCATAAGTGCCAAGTTTAACAAGTTGTTGTGGCAGAGATCCAGAGACTGGCTGAAATCTCAATCACCACTAGGTAATCTGGTAGAGCTTTGCTTTATTTAATTGTATCATTCTCACTTCCAACTAGTTTAGGTGCAGGTGGTAGTGTGAGCGTTTACTGCAGAAACACCTGCTGCAATAATAAATAATTCGAGGTGAACTTTCAGTTGAACCACAGAACTTGTTCCTCATTTCCTGCTCAGACGCATCAGACGCGTCACCTAAAAAGACGTTCTGGTTCTTGGTATTTAGAATCCAAAATCCTAAACAGCACTTATCTGTAAGAACCTAGGATAATGCAAACACATGGATTGAAAATTGATTAACAAACAGGAAATGCCACATCGCCTCTAACTGGCACATCAGCAGTGCTGATTTGTAATGTTTTTTTAAAATTTACATGAGAGATTTAGGATGTGTACTACGATATGTATTTAACATAGTAACACACTATACACATTGCCATGGATGATTCTGATCCACAGGAAAATATCAATGAAAGTAATCTGACTGCCTTCATAGATTCTTTTCTGTTCTCATATAGACAATCTTAGAAAGTAATATGGGGCAGAAAGCTTTAGCATATAGCAGCAAATGTGGAATTAAATGAAAAGAAAAGAAATGATCCTCAACCTTTAAAGTGCATAAGTAAGACCACATTTAGAATAGTTTTGGTCACAATAACACAACACGTTTATGTCCTTAGAAAGATATAAAAAGAGCAACAGAGCAACAAGAATGATCAAGAGATGATTCAAAATATTGTAATAAAGATTTATTAAATCTATTTTCTCTAGAACACAGGTCTAAACTACCAAATAAACAAGGGCCTAATGAAGTCCTCTCACCTGCAACATTTCATATGTTTTAGAAGTAGTTGATTTTTTAAAAGTTTCTGGAAATCCATATAATTGGAGCTACGAATGAGTGCTGAATAGAGGGTTTAGAAAATCAAGCTTGATCATATATATACAATACTTTACATTCCACTTAATAATAGATGCTATGGATTATAGCCTTATTTGGCATGGAGTACCATTCTCAGTGACCGCCTGCATTGTCTCTAACATACACTTGGACCATTTCATTGTGATTATAACCCATAGGTTATTATGGTTGACACCCCAGCTGGACGTACCGAAACAGAATCTTTTAAAACTGTCATGTCCAGGATAACAGACACACCAGGTGTTGTTATATGTTGTTACAGTATATACAGGACAAAAATGCAAAGCAAGCCAAACAAAATAAAGGGCTATTTCCCTTTAGAGCTGCTTACTAGTCTTTTTCAAGTACCTCTGTATCACAGTGAGGCAGCTAATCTGCTTCCTGGGATCAAAATCAAACAAATGTAAAACTCCTGTCTCTCACTAAGACTCCTCATAGAAATATCCAGCACATCCTTGAGACTCACAGTTCCACGGTTCCATAATTGTTCATTCTCCCCCTGGTGGAGCTGGTCTATATCCAGATGCAGAAAAGCATCTACAGTAGCAGAAAATTTCAGCTAGCACATTTTCAGGAGACTGAAGGGCAGCAGCTTGTTTTGTACAGTTTTGTGGGGAATGTGATTCAGAGAAGGATACCAGCAGTTGCTGCATTTTTACAACTAGTGATCACAGTTGATGTGAAAATACGGTCAGCTTTTACCTGGTAATGTTAACTTCCCCAGAAAAGGAACAGCCTGTGACAAATAAGAATAATTTAATAAACATGCCATTCAAATAATTATGTGATTCAGATACAGTAGGTACTATAACTACTCAGAATATACTGTACAGTATCACACATTCTATAGGAGCCATAACCAGCTAAACAAATAATTCTCATTATCTCATTATCACAAAATTACAACAGATGATCTGTTCCTGCTTAGTATAAATTATTCTGGCACCAGATTGTGGTACAAACATGTTTGAATAAGTTAAAACATTTTTTTAATTATTTGCCTTGCCTCAATACTTTCATAACACACATCATCACTTGTAGATTTGTAAGCGCTGTAAACAGAAATACATCAATGTTACTCCAGATCCACTCATGAGTTTTAGCTATTTTGTTTTACTCTGAATGAGTACCAATTCAGAAAGAGCTAACCGTAATGCTTACAATATATGGAGTAAAACCTATGACTAAACAACAAGAGTGTATCCAGCAGAACACACAATGCATCATATTAAATCATAAAGTAATGAAAGAACAGGGAAATGCAGTGACACTAATCATAAACTGCACACTAAAGACTGTAACAGTGGACATTCATCTCTCTGGGGCATTATATCAAGAACTTCTGTACAACCAAGCATCAGGTTCTCAGCACCGACAGTTTCACCACAATTGCCTTTACTTCCTATTGTACGCATTCTCAGAAAGCTAGAAAGAAATGGTATAGTAATTCTTTAAAAAAAATGGAAATGTTGTACAGCTCAAAATCATTGTCCATGTATTTAATTCCTGCTTTCTTCTATTGCATGTGTGTATTCTGAAAATGAATTGCTAGATTAAATAGTATTAAATACATTTCCTATTTCTTCAAATGTGAATCAATTCATCTAGTATGTAAAATAATATAAGCAGAATATGCAACAAAGAATATTACAAAGGGCATAAGTAATGTGACCAAAAAAAACTTCTGTTTTGAAAAAAAACCCATAAAAGACAAACTGCCTACAGTGGAGACTGCAACATAAAGCACTCAGGAAACCGAAGTAGATCTTATAATTATTGTTGCTGTTTGACCGCGTCGCACAGGAAAATGAAGTGGTGTGGATTACTCATAACAATAAGTAAGTATTAACAGCCTGTATATTGTTTAATTAACTTTAATTTGATCTGCTTAAATTCTGTTTTTAATATTTTTTTTTCTTCAGCATATACTATATGTGCATATATGTGGATAGATGTTTGTTTAGTATTATTATATGCACTATGTACCGGAGTGTATTCATGTTTAAATTGCTCCTTTCCACCTTTCCAAATAGCATGATTTTAATCAGTTGTTCTTTTTTTCTGCAAAACAGTTGAAAAGGGGTTTTTTATTATTATTATTATTGTTATAGGCGGCACAATTTAATTAAAATAGACGATAGGGACATAGTTTTAGTAAATCTAAAAAGGCAAATGTTTTAATGTTTTGTAAATTTTACTCTTCATCTTGAGTTTCCATTTTGTGCTAACTTCATGAGGAAATACCTTATGTTAGGTTACATGATTGACAATGGTCATTCATCTTTGCGTCTCTCAGTGCTGGTTAAGAGAAAGTTTTTGGGAAGAATAGTGGCTACAATAACTCTCAGGACAGTAGAATATATCTTCATTTTTATAAATGCAGTTGTTCTAGAGGCAGATTAACTGACGTTCACTTGGAGCAATTACTACATTGCAAGCTGCCTCCAAACATGAAGCTTTTAAAACATGTTGGGAACACTGCAGCATGAAAGCTTAGTAAAGCTTAACCCAAATTCCTGCTTAATCTGGATTTCCTGGGGTGTGTTAGAGGACACCAAGGAATGTTTGTTACTGTTATCTGTCTGGGTATCATAGTACCCTTCATTTGTTTCTCTGGCAGCCATACAGTAAATAGGTACAACAGAAGTGAAGCCCTCTATCACCTGCATCACTTCAGTATGTCTCTTTTATACACCAATTTAAACCTGTAATCTGAAAAGAAGGGTTATGTTATGTTATGTTATGAATTTGCAGTTTTGCAGTTCTGCCGGTTTCTTTTGTATTAGTGTTTGGTGTTTTTTTACCTATTCTTGGAGATTTGTTTCAATGCTTTAAGTTGTTTTGTACAACACTTCAAGAAACCCTTTAACAAAAAGCTAGAGGAGAATGTAAGCTAAGAGGTTTTATGTTTTTTTCTCCATAAATATATACATTTTAAAAATGAAGAACTTAGTTTAAATTGACCTAGTTAAAGTGAATGTACTGTATGGCAGTCCAACACTCTATCTATTAAAATGCCTATTTTTGAGACACAAAGTTACAGGTGTCAATAACTTTGCAAGCAAAACCCATGGAAAATTTTCACAACTTTTGTTTAAATAACATCTAGTATCTGTTTGCATTTTAAAAACCTTATTTTTTATATTTTGTGTATGCACAACTACTGTATGCATAGGCTTGTATAAAGCGCATCCCTAGTGTAAGTGAGAATTATTATTCAAAAGCTACATATGTATGCAAAAACCTCACCATATAAAGCAGAACAACACAAACTCAAAATCCTTTAAATTTTATGCATCTTGTATGAATATTGGGTTCAACCTCTCTTTAATTTGTGAAACTTTTTCTGTATTTTCTGTTTTTATTCAGATAATAATAAAAAACTACATATGCAATTCTTCTTACAGATGATGTTCTATGTTCTATCTAGAAAGATGTTCTATGCTCAATAGCTTTTTTACTACAGCTCGTATTATGTTACATTTTGTTACCCATTGATCGAAGCATTCTGAAGTCTCTCAAATACGTAAAAAAAACAAACAAAGTACTGTAGGTTGCACCCCTACCTTAACAAACCCAGTAATAACAGGGGACTATAAATGCAAAGCATGTAATGGCACTTTCATATACTGTATCTATATGTCTTGCTATAACACACTAAAGTCACACAAGTCTGATCTTTTTTAAAAAAAGCTTTTTTAGTCTAGATTTAAAAGAGCTCAGGGAAGTTCTCTCTCAGATATCCTCAGGTAAACCAAGAGACTAGAAGAAACCTGCTAACCTTGCAGACATAAAATATATGCCTTGTGACATTTCTCAAACTGCTTCAAAGTCTGACACAGCGTAAAATCCTGTAAGCTGAATGCCATGATGGACACACCAGCAATCACCCCTACACAGCACCTGTGATACACAGGACCTCTGAAAACTAAAACAAGCCCAAGTGCACATGCACCTAGAGATCCAGCACCAGCCCAGAGAATTGAAATCCCCACTATAGTTCTGGCAAGGTGAAAGTGAGGAGAAACATAAAAAAGCAACATAAAAGCCAAATAGAACATGCAGACACAAACTTAAGGACAATACAAAATGTATTTGCAACAATAGCAATAGCAATTACAAATGTTTAATAAACGTTTAAAAAATGCAAGATAAAGATCACAGTATACACTTACAGTATACTGTATATTAAAACTAACACTCTGTGGGCACTTCACAGTAGTGTACAGTGCCCACTAACTCTCTTTCCCAAAAACTTCACAGGGCCAGCTTCACATAGCTAATTCACAGCTGAATACAATTCAGTCTTGCCTCGTGAAACCAAAAATGAAGACTTTTGTTAATATATTTACTAATGTTATCCGGCTGAGTTATCTCACTGTGTTAAATACAGTAGCGCCCTGGTGCACATTGAGTCTTAACATTTTGAGTGTCATCACAAATGTGTCATATCTTCAAAAAAAAAAGTGATTTCATATGCAGGTGTGAAGTACAGTAGGTTTAATAACTTATTTCTTAAAAGATCTCAGATATGTTTTAATTGTTTTCTGTATTGTATATTTAATTGTAATCTGTATCTTTTCTAACTGTTATAATAATAATAATAATAATTGCTTACACTTATATAGGGCTTTTCTGGACACTCCACTCAAAGCGCTTTACAGCGATTAGCGATTATTAGGAGGCCATGATTGGTAAGGGCCAATGGGAAATTTGGCCAGGACGCCAGGGTTACACCCCTACTCTTTTCGAGAAATGCCCTGGGATTTTTAATGACTACAGAGAGTCAGGACTTCGGTTTTACGTCTCATCCGAAGGACGGCGCCTGTTTACAGTATAGTGTCCCCATCACTATACTGGGGCATTAGGACCCACATGGACCGCAGGGTGAGCGCCCCCTGTTGGCCCCACTAACACCTCTTCCAGCAGCAACCTCAGTTTTTCCCAGGAGGTCTCCTGCTTAGCTTTAGTGGGCTGCTAGTTGTGAGTTGCAGGGTGATATGGCTGCTGGCCAAAATATGAACATTTTTAAAGTCACTATGTCTAATATATTTCTGTAATTAAAATCTTAAATAATTAAAATCATTCCCTGATACTTGAATGAAACGAATACATACTGTATATTATATAGGCATATGTATTAATTTTATATATCACAGTATTAAATATTCACTTTATATTCACAATCTCTTAAACCCCATAGTGATATTGGGGACGTATCAGATGTTAAATTGAGGAAGGGAAACAATTGCCCCAACTCCCACCCCCCAGAAAGTCTGAGAAAGATGTTATATCCAGTCAAAAGGGTGCAGTCTCAAGGAATTCAGCACATTTGTAAATTAATGTGGCTGTAAACTGCAGCTGCCCCTGTGTCGATGTTGGTAGTTTAATAGCAAATAAAATGCCAATAAGATTAACTACAGAACCTCTTATTTTTCTGTTTCAGCTAAACAAGACAAATTGAAAGTCAAATCAGTCAGGATCTCATTTAATAAGGGTCAAAAAACGTTTTGCATAACAAGACTGTCAAAGACACAGACCTTAAATTAAGATCAGATATCACAATATCCTTTCTTAGCAAACTCATAAGGCATTCTACTCTTTTTAAAACTCTGTAATCTCTACAACCGTGCTGTCGTGGTGGAAAATCAATTCAAACACTAGCTCTACACTCTGTTGGGATGATCAGGTACAGAGGTCCTGATAAACTAAAAATTATTTTTTTTTTTTCAATGGAGATGAAAAGAAATATCATATTGTATGTACAACACATTTTTAAAGATATTACTCTCCTCAGCTTCCCGGATTTGAGCCAAAAGTATGTCATCCAAGAACAACATAACATACAATACCTGCAATTGAAAAATGTAATTTAGACCAATATTAATATTTAATAGATTAATATTAATTATCATATTCAACTAGTGACCAGTCATGTAGGCATGAGCTCAAAAACAGATCCAGCCATTCAGAGTGCACACGGGATACTTTGCGGTGCAGGCGCTGCGTTTTACTGCACCTTTTCAAAAATACTCAGTTGTGGGACTGCACTACTTTGTAAAACCGCCAGGTGGAGCAGTGAAAGCTTAACTTGGTGTGTAGAAACATTTGGTCTGTTGCCAGAAAATGCTTAATGACAATGCTGAGCGACAATCTTTTTATTATAGAATTTGTATAATGTTTAATGTTTCGACTTTTATCAATATTAAACTGTATAGTACATTAGTAATTGTAACAGTAACATTAAAAAAACAAAATTACTCAGTTCAATATATGAAAAATAGTTTATTATTCTACTGTGGCTTGCTGTGAACAAATGTGATTCTTTTAAGCTTACATCCGCATTGAGATAATCTATATTGTGCCTTAATGTAAATTTCAGTAATGATCAATCATGATAATTTAACTTTAAATTTCGATTGTGAAAAATATATTTCACACATACTGTACTGTAGTGGCTTTAAAGCCTTTAAAGGTCCCATCGGGAATATACCTAATGCACATACAGTAAATGCTAGTGGTAGCTAAATATAAAAAATACAAAGTATTCACAGTATTCCACCATCTTCATAAACATTTTATGCATCAAAGTCTTTACCTCAGAAACTTGGGGTGGTTACTTTGGAAAGGTTTTGATGTGCTTGTTCTAACTGTACAAAGTTTATATACTTCATAAAAACCCATGTTTTATCTTTTTTGAAGAATATGTAATAAGAACACTTGCCATTATTCTTGTAAAAAAGGTGCAATGCTGATTGAAATATTAATGTAAGCTTAGGTCCTGTTGTTTTTGTGTTCAGTTGAGCAGTTTGAAATGGTTGTGGTGGAGTTCCTTGGTTCAGCTGCTGGATAGGTTTATTGGGAGAACGGGATAGGGGGAGATCAGGAAGGCAGCAGGAGAGAACATGGAATAATAAAGGTGGCTGTTCAGTAATAAAGTGCAAAAAATATACAGTTGCAAGAAAAAGTTTGTGAACCCTTTGAAAGTACCTGGATTTCTGCATTAATTACTCATAAAAATGTGGTCTGATCTTCAACTAAGTCACAATAATAGACAAACACAATCTGTTTAAACTAATAGCACACTTACAATCGTACTTCTTCTTTTCAGTACTGAACACACTGTTTAAACATTCACAGTCTAGGTTGGAAAAGTATGTGAACCTCTAGGCTATATATATTATAAAAAGGCACACAAAGGTTGGTTTATGGCAGAGCTGTTCATGTGAACCATGCCCTGATCAAAAGAAATATCAGAGGACCTTAGAAGAAGAATTGTAGAGATGCATAAAGCTGGAAAAGGCTACAAAAGCATTTCTAAAGGCCTGGGTGTTCATCAATCCATAGTATATTGTCTACAAATGGAGGATATTCAGTACTGTTGCTACTCTCCCTAGGAGTGGGTGTCCTGCAAAGATCACGGCAAGAGCGCAGCGTGCAATGCTGAAGGAGGTGAAAAAGAACCCTAGGGTAACAGCAAAGGACCTGCAGAAATCTCTTGAACTTGCTAAAGTCTCTGTTCATGTGTCCACTTTAAAGAAAAAAACTCAACAACAATGGTGTCAATGGAAGGACACCACAGAGGAAACCACTGCTCTCCAAAAAAAATATTGCTGCATGTCTCAAGTTTACAAAAGACCACCTGGATGTTCCACAACACTTTTGGGACAATATTTTGTGGACGGATGAGACGAAAGTTGAACTCTTTGGCGGAAATGTGCAATGCTGTGTTTGGAGGGAAAAAAAAGCACTGCACACCAACACCAGAACCTCATCCCAACCATGAACCATGATTGGAGCTACTTTGCTGTCGCAGGGCCTGGCCAGCTTGCTATCATAGAGGGACCAATGAATTCAAAAGTGTATCAAGAAATTTTACAAGAGAATGTCAGGGTAGTGGTCTGTCACCTGAAGCTTAATAGAAGTTGGGTGATGCAACAAGACAGTGATCCGAAACACAGGAATAAATCGACAACAGAATGGCTTAAACAGACGAACATTTGTGTTCTGGAATGGCCAAATGAGAGTACAAACCTCAACCAAATTGAGATGCTGTGGCATGACCTGAAGAGAGCTGGTCACGCAAGGAATCCCAGAAATATCAATGTACTGAAACAGTCTTGTAATTAATGCAGAAATCCAGATAATTCCAAAGGGTTCAGAAACTTTTTCTTGCAACTGTAAATATCCATCTCCATTCAGTTCCCATTTGTACTGGCAGAGTGTTTAACCACCATCTGTAAAAATATTTCACACATTGTAGTGGCTTCACAACCATACGGTATCATACTGTATATACAGTATATTTATATGATGTACGATCAAACTGCAGATCATTGACGTGTACGCTACTGTTTTGGTATATCTGACTTCATGGGATTTGCATGTGTGGAGCGAAAGGAGACGACACCAACGGGGGGACTCTGTTTTGATTATGCTATAAATGAGTTCCTAAAGGCATACTGCTCAAGTTTAGAAATTATAAAACAAACAAAACCTTTGATGCGTTTGCACGAGAGAAAAAAGGTACCTTTAAGGAAGTTGTGTACTGCTTGCAAAGTAGCTGATTTTTACAAACAGCTAATTTTTCTTGAATAATTTAAAATCTGTCTCCACTGCAGATTTCATTCAATTGAGCAGAAAGTCACCTTGCTCTTACAAGCGGCTCTGTTCGCAGAGTCTGAGTTAACACTCCGCACGCTTTTGAATTAATTTTTATCACCTTTATCACCTATGTTTGTCCGGGGGGTGGGGTTGGGAATAGTGATGGAGAATGAAATAAAAGCCCACCAGTACTTTCCCTTCCCCCTAGTGCGAGGCGATCATGTGCTGGCTGCATGAAACAATCCCTCCAGAGCTCTTTTTGACCATCTTGTTCATGGTCTGGAGGTTCATTCATGTTATTATTAATATTAATATCTGATATGTACAATTATCAGAAATGTGAATATACAGTAGTTTGCGTAGTATTTTATTGTGAGAGAATCACAATTATATTTGTCATTGCATTAACAGTTACAACAGATATCTCACACCTGAAAACACAGGGTTTTTATTGTACTGGGAGTGTGAAGACTGAGTGAGCACAGGAGCGCACAGTGAGATTGACACAACAAGATTACTGAGATGGATAATTTTAGTAAATATGTTGACAAATATCTGGATTTTCTGTTTCAAGAGATAAAACTGTATCCAGCTGTGAATTAGCTTTGAGACGTTGCCCCTGTGAAGTTTTGGGAAAGGGGGTTAGTCAGCAGCATTCCTCACAGTGTAGCACCCAAGGAGTGTTAGTTTTAATATAACAGTGCATTACTGTGATCTTGCAAGTACATTTTTTTAAACATTTGTAATAACTCTTCTTGCAAATACATTTTGTATTGTTATTTAATTTATGTCTGCTTGTTAGTTGGTGGGCAAACGTTTGAGGTAAAAATTCTTCTGTTTTAGTCATAGTCATCTGGCTGCCTGACTTGTTCCGATCTTTAACCAGTCTGTGTCAGAATCGCAGCGGGTGAGAGAGAGAAGGGAGAGAGAGAAAAAAGTGGATCCTAGCTACAATGTATTTATACTGTATATTTTTTGTGGTAAGGGGAAGCAAAACATGAGGATTTACTTCAAGTAATTAATGGAAGATTTATAGTTGAAATATGAACCTGAGAACAGAGTTAAAATCTCACCAAAAAGAGGAATGTTGGAAATGTGTAATTTTTCTGGAACAGAAATACAAATATAAAATAAATGCTTTTTGACATCTCAAATAAATTACAATCAAGGTCTCCAAAACGAACAAGAAAAACATTTTCAGAGAGCAACTACTTTGTGTTGACGTAAAATACGTAATTAGAAATTTGACCAATCTAATTTTCTTATTCATTAAAATGTGAAATTTCACCTGCAGAAGAATGCACCAGAGACAGCACTAGCTATGCTTGCCATAGAAATTCATGGAAAGCCATGTAAGCTCTTCAGAGTTAAAGCTAAAATTCAGTCTAAATAATTAAGTCAAATAAAAATGTAGGACGTTTAGAGTTTTAAAATTCATCCTCAGTGAGTAACTGCTGCCATCTCATAGTGGGTTTCTATCACTGTGTGAAGTTACACAGTATCTTTACTCCCATCTATTTTCTAATCTCTTTATCCACTACAGGGAAGCTGTAGCTTATCCCAACAAGCAACAGGCGCAAGGCAGGATACTCCCTGGACATTACAGTAGTGTCAGGACAGACACACAGACACAAACACACACACTCACACCAGGCTTGGACTGCAGGAGGAAACCAGATTAACTGAGGAAACCCAAAGAGAACATACAGTACAGAATCCACACACACATTACTTCAGGAATTGAACCTAGGGCGCTGTAGCGGCAATGCTTGTTAATAAGACAGAATTAAGTGTTGCTGTGCTTTCCCAAATGAGGCCCCATCTCTCTCTTCATCTCTGTGGTGCAGCCACAGAGAAGCTATTCATGCAGGCTGATTTAAAGATGTTTTCTTTTGATAAGGGACAGCTCCCAAATGGGGGTGCACTTAGCTAAGCCTGGCTATCATGATCAATGGTCATCCATTGGCGCCTATCTGTCTAGGGAGTGCCAGATGGACATCTGGACTGCATTCCTAGGTGTCAGGAGTAACTGACTCATATCTCACCTTGATCAACCAATCAGGGACTGGTAGGGCCGAGTAACCCACGTGGGTCTCTGATGCCCATGAAACTTTCAGCCAATGAAAGAGCTGAAGTTCCTCCAGGTAAAAACAGGCAACACAGAGGGCCTGAGAGAAGGAGAATTCCAGGGATGCGAAACAATTCCAGGCCAGGACGGCCCAGGAGCAGAAAGGCTCCCAAGGGCAGGACATTCTCGCAGCGTGCCTCCTGACCATCCTGAGACCCAGCCCGGACAACCACGTAACGGCCAGTGTGTCCGAGTGCCAGAACTTTGCTTTGTTCTAAGAGCCGAGAGCGGAGGTTGCCACGAGTAACCAAAGGATCCACCCGAGGTTAGCACCAGCAGCAAGCTTTGTGAACAGGTCGGAACTGTGGACAGCTGAATCACTATTCAGAACTAGCGCTTCATCAGGAACAAACCGGTCCTCTCCCTGACCTGCTGGGACTCACAGTCATCTTTTCCCCTGTGCTCAAACTTCACTAGTTAAAGCCAACACTAACTAGCCGGTCTTCAGAGAGCATCAGCAGCGCACCGTCGCAAGCAGCACAGCACAGCCTGGCACGGAGCCAGAGAGCGCAGATTGGACAGCAACAAGCCTGCAACTGCTTCTTTGTGCCTGCAGGAGATCTGAATCCCCAGAGATTGGATGAGTATTCAACTTCACTGCATTACAGCTCGAGAATTCAATTGTTATCCCAACCAGTTGATATCAATTTAATTCCTAAGAGTTATGTACTTGTTTTGAGTATCTAATGTAGAAGTTGTAACCAAGTTCAATTACGAAACGGTCTAAATGAATGATATACCGAACGTATGTCCTCTTGATATATGTAACTCTTCGTAACTGACTGAATATATACCTTTTGTATTCTGATAACCCTCACGATAAGATCTGTTAAATTTATATGCACATTCTATGTATTAATAAATGTATCCACGTGTATTAGTACCTGTGTGTGTGCGTTGTTTGAGTTATATCGCATGGTTGGATTCTAAGGCCATTAAAAGAATCAATTTTGTGATTTACTGCTACAATTAATAATTGTCCCAGTAAATGCCCAAACCCCTACAGAACTGGAGCACACTACAGCGCCATCATTGTAAGATAGCAATGTTAACCTCTGTGCTGCCATTAGAAAGCCACTGAGACATCTAGTGCTACTGTTGTATTTCTGAAAAAAGACAGAAAAAGCATGCTAACTCTATTCTTTAGGTAATATATTTAATTTATATAAACAGTTACATTGTTTAACATCGTTATTAATTATTGTTTAGTTAGTAAAATATTTAAAATAAATTTTACCTTATTTTTTTATTTTATTAAGTTTGTATTTTACTTATTTTCTGATAGATTTAACATATTTGAACAAAGTCTTGTAAATTAATATTTTTACAAGATGTGGAAGAAGTGCAACATTTTATTACAGTGCAAACTGTAATATTAATGACTGATTTCCAATAGTTTATGCTAACACCTAACTTTCTTATTTAGATGTATATAAAATATTGAAGTAACTGTGACATAACATTCAGAAGTACAATCGAGAATAGTTTGTGGTATTTGTATAGATGGAACTTTGTGTAAAATTTATAAAACATTTAAAACGATCAAAATGTATACTCTTTCCAAGTGTAATGTCATTAGGAAGTACAATAGGCGCGTAGCGGTGGTCCTGTGGCTAAGGATCTGCGCCTGTGGGTGTAAGGTTGTTGGTTTAAATCCTGTGGCCTGCAGAGGAATACTACTCCGTTGGGCTCCTGAGCAAGGCCCTTAACCCCAACTGCTCCATATAAATGCCCGACCCTGCGCTCCGGCCCCAAGCTTCTCTCTCCCCGTCTGTGTGTCTCATGGAGAGCAAGCTGGGGTATGTGAAAAGACAAATTCCTAATGCAAGAAACTGTACAGGGCTAATAAAGTGATCTTATCTTATCTAATAAATTCCTGCTTTGTTTAACGATGGTTTTCAAAAATAAAAGTAACTGCTGAGAAAGATATGTTAAATGCTAATTAAAAGACTTGAAGTTAAACAAAATGATTTACATTGTTTGATTAGTTTAAAAGGCAGACGTTCTTGGTGCCCTTTGTGTGCCAGGCTTCTCTGACTGAGCTCAGTGGGCGGTGTGCTATTTTCTTTGTGACCTGCTGATCTGCTTCACACCACGGGAAGACAGGAGAATATGTTTTTTTCTGTTCCAAACGTGTTGTGTTTACAAAATTAAACATTTTAAATTAAAGGTTAAATTAAAAAGTAAAAAAAATATATACAGTTTACACAAAGATTCTAAGTTGCTCACGAGGAAGAAAAAGCCCCAGATTAACTTGCATAAAAGTGGGTTTTAAACTATCTAAACCCTTTTTCTTATAGCTCTTAAAGTCATGCAATGTCTGAGTTACGCAGGGGCACGTCACTGTTTCTTATTTTTGATTTTCTTTAAAAAAATAAAAGAATCAGTTACCCATCGTGCCATACAGTATTACAGGTATGTTACATTTTTTTACGTTTTCGAGAGACTTCAGAACGCTTTGACTGATACATAAAAAATAAGCATAATGTGTGCTGTTGTGAAAAAGCGATCACTCTGCTTTATATGGTCTGGCGTTGCGCATACATACATTTAATTCCATCCATTTTCTAATCTCTATCCAGTACATCTAAGCAAGCAACGGGTGCAAGACAGTTGAATAGTAATTTTCTCGTTATGAACTCCCTTATACTTGGGACCTGCATTATTCAAACTAAGGTTTCTAAAAATGCAACCAGGTGGTAGATTTTGTTTAAATAAAAGTTGTAGTAATGCAATAAAAATTGCGATCTTTAAAATGCCTGTAGTCTGAAGGCTCTGTGTAATTTGTTAGCAAAGGTATTGACATCTGAAACATCGTGTCTCATAAATACTTTTTAAAATAGGCATTTTAATAAGAAAGTGAAGTTTATGAAACCGGAGAAAACAAATGACCCTGAACAAAATACAAGAAGTTTGAAATGATTAGTTATTAATAATAAATTTATATTGTTAATAATGATCAGTTTCAGTGATCTTTTTAATACCACTTTGTTATCCTCAATTATAATTATAATACATATATATGATTTCACTTTAAGGCTTGTTGTAAAGGCTTGTTTTAAATTGCCCTATGGCGATGAATAAAGCATTTTGAATTGAACAGAATTAAACTGGTTTTTACTTCCACTGTTGACAGTATTCACGTTTGCTCATTCATGTCTTAATATCATTTAACACATTGTGATATATAAAAATAATAAAGTCAATATAGTGTAATGACATACGTATACTATTCTATTTTGTAAAAAGGTGTCTTTGTTTTTTCGAAGAAAAATTTCTACCCTAAGTAGGAATTGAACCCAGACCTCTGAGATCTAAGAGGCACACACCAAACCCATTGCACCAACACTAATCAGGAATGTATAGTAACTGAAACAAACACATCAAAATGTTTCCAAAGTAATCACGTGAATGAGTCAAAGAAATGAATGCCGATGTTCACAAAGAAAGTGGAATACAGTCATACTATCAACTATATAAATATATTATATTTAGATCCTTAAATTAATATTATTAATATTAATTTCTTTAGTTACGCGATTCCATATTATATTCCCTATTAAGCAGATTCCTAAAAAGTATGTCTTTTTACTGAAATAACGACAGCAAGTATTTGTAGAAAAGGTTAAAACATTACAGCTTTTTCTAAAGTACACCAACTTAATATAGTTAGAATGAGCACATCAAAACTTTTCCAAAATAAATACAGTAAGTCATCGAGTTAAAAACTTTGATGCATAAAA
This sequence comes from Atractosteus spatula, assembly GCF_055471065.1. Taxonomy (NCBI): domain Eukaryota; kingdom Metazoa; phylum Chordata; class Actinopteri; order Semionotiformes; family Lepisosteidae; genus Atractosteus; species Atractosteus spatula. The sequence goes on from NC_142712.1 coordinate 30,762,494, forward strand.
TGTTTGCGAAGAAGGCAGAATACTGTTGTGTATTTTTTTTTATTTTAGTTACCACTACCAGCCATATACAGTATGTATAATATGTTTACATTCCTAAATTAATATTGTTTATGATGTTCAGAGATGTTATGCTCCTGTTATTTTTCTGTTCAGCTCCCTTTAGTTGTAAAATTCCATATTAATATTCCATATTAAGCAGATTTAAAAATGATTACTCATATTTAAATGAAGCAGTCGTTTCACTAACATCTAATGCACCACAAGTGCCATCTGTCGATCATCTTTGGCCAGTGAATCACACACCGTGGTAACCTGCAGCCCCATTCCTGTGTTATGGGGTTTTACCGCACATTCTGAATGGCTACATCTGTACATAGAAAGATACTGTAAGTGATACAGATGTGGTGCTTGTGCCATCTTCTGTTCAATTCTTGAATCACTGATTATTGTATGTAATAGAAAAACATATTTCTTCCTTTATGTATGAATAATAACACAGTATAATGAAATATATCTTATTTTTTATTGTGTATGCATAAAGAAGTGGAATTTTATGACTATTTTTTCTTTTATTGAATAGGGAACTTCAGTGATCTTAAGCAGATTGTATTCCTGGAGTACACATGATAATCACTTAGCTTTGAAAATGTAACCATGGTTTCACATACACAGTTTAATACTATTATTTAAAGACTATTATTGGCTTGTCTAATGTACTAAAGAAAACAAGTCAATGTGTGTACATAGCTATTCCTGGTCTGTGTTAATATACAGCTCACAGTGTATTAACAAATTGGTTCTTACTGTCTTATTTTTGCCTTTTAGCTCTGAGGGCATTGGCTTGCTCTGCTCAAGAAGCAGGTAAGGGAACATAAGAAACACAGCATCAAAAAAGTATAAAGCTTATCAGAGACAAGGGCATGAGTGAGTTTGGAATGCACATTTTCCCAAGAAAGTAATTTAAGCTCAGATATTGCAGCAGTGTGCTGCAACTGTGGCTTAATTCATTTATCTCTTAAAAGAAAACAGAGCACAGAAGGGGGAGAGAACATCTGAGAGTCCAGTGGGATCAGAAGTGTCTTGGAAGGCTAGCACTCACCTGTCTAGGTTAGATATGTTTCAGACTAAGAACTCATGTATTGCATAGGGTTAAAGAGATGGTAGTCTTCTAAGAAAAACCATCATATCTCTTTCTGATTAGATTCTAGACTTTATATCAGACAGGGACATTGAGAAGTGAAGTAATACAGTAGCTACAGTAGATTGGTTGTTGGAGTGTGAGGCCTGCCAGTCAGGTAAAGAAGAAGGTAGAGCTGGCCTGGTCAAATGGTATTAACTGAGAAAGGTCTTGTACTGCTGCTACCAGAAAGAATATGTTTCTATTTCCATACTACCTGATAGGGGTCCACAGATAGTTGCTGGGTATGGATATTGTTATAAATCCTGAGGGGATTTTATGTTCTCAAATAGGGGAAAATCAGAGACCGTAGGTTCTATAGGTTTATAAAATACAGGAGGGAGTTTGAGTAGGAGAGAAGAAATAGGTTAGGTCTCAAAAACATGCTTGAGGAGACTTGTCTTGGCTCTAAGAGTTGAGAGACTACTGTAGGTTGTGGGATATTCAGGAAGTCAGAGATAAGCAGCTGGGTGCACGGAATAGGGGAAGTGGTAGAGAAATTACCACTTTTGAAACAGGAGAGACATTTTATTAACCAACATTTTATTAACCTTTTCAGCAACTTAAAGGGAATTTCCAAAAGCCAGCCACCACTTTAAAGACAAGACAAGCAAAAAATCTCATTTTTATATATTTTCCTAAACAAATCAGCAGCTAAAGGAAAAATATATATATTAAGAATAATTGGTGTTTGTAACAGTTCTCACAAAATGTGAACATTTTGAACAAAAGCAAACAGGTGACAGGCAATTAACCAGTTACAAGGAATTATTATGAAATAACATGTGTAGAGCACAGAGTGGCTAGGTACAGATGCAGCCATTCAAAGTGCGCGTTACAGACACGTACTGCAGGTGGCGTCGCGCATTGTGACGCAAGATGACGCGAGGCACTGCAGTACGTGATTGGTTGACCGACAGGGGCACTCGTGGTCCGTTGGTCTGTCGTAGAAAGACTTACAGTAAACGTCTTTGCTGTGCCCGTTGTAGATATTGAATTTTACCACTGAAAGGAAATCTTAGTAGCTGAGCATAAAAAGAATAGGAGCATACTGTAACGCGTGTGAAGGCCATAAACGATATTAATTTTGGAACATAAACATACAGTATATGGCTGGTCTTGGTAGTTTAAAGAAAAAATACACACCAGTATTCCATTTCTCCCTAAACATTTTAAGCATCGAAGTCTTTAACTAAATAGATACCGGAGTCAACAGGCATACTTTAAGAATTTGATTAAAAGAGAATATAATATTGAATTGCGTATATATTTTATGAAAGCAAGATTGCTCAGCTGGACAAAAGTACACAACCTACCTTTATCAGAAATATTTATGCATCAAAGCCTTTACCGAAGATATTACTAATAGTATTAATAATGAATGACTTTGGACAAGCTGTATACTCAAAGTATAATTTCTTTAGCACATTTGTACAAGCACTTGGAATCTGTCCAAGCCATACTTTGTCAGGCATTTTGTTTTACTTCAACGGGCATAAAAACTCCCTTGCTTTTAACAGGGCGTTTCATAATTTCTAACTACGAAAATGATTTAAAATGCGACACTTATCATTCAACTAGAGCTCAAAACATCACAAGGATCCTCAAGAGCACAGCAAAGACTGTATTAAAAGATCCAGGCTTTTTTTATCAATGCTTTCTTTTCCGTATACCAGATTTTATGGAACCACTTCAGAAGGGTGTCAGCCAGTCAGATTCCAGGAATTGGTACTTTAAAGGAAAAATACACACCGGTATTTCATTTCTCCCTAAACATTTCAAGCATCGAAGTATTTAACTAGCATGTGAAATAGCGTGTGAAAAAGTGGTAGTTTTAAGCTTTTCCGCTAATATAATATGGAATCGCGTATCTAAAGAATTTAATAACGTTATGATTATATTCGTGTACTGCGACACGAACGGTCCCTGCTTCTGCTTCCTGCTTCTATTGTGTGTGTGTGTAATAGAGTAAATTTTTATAGAGAAATGGAGACTGGACAGTATGCGATACAATATAAACATTTATATTGATTTAAATCGTGTTTTGATTTAAATCGCAAACGCGTGTTTAATTATATGTGTTTTTTTAATCATAATCAGGCTAATGCAACATAAATTGATACAGTATCTCTGTCTTATTTTTAGTAAATAAAGTGCATTTTTGCACACTATATGTGCAAACGTTTTATGATATGTCGCTGTTGTGAATGTCTGTGGACATGTGCTGGCTGGACAGGAGGCTCCACTGTACACAGAGAGCTTAGAAGACAAAGATATCAATTTATTTTAGTCAAAAATTTATATATCACCTTTAAAAGTGGAATCTCAAAGCAAAGTAAATACCCAACACTGATTGAACCCATCTGCCATGCTAATAAAACACCTTGAATTGAATTGAATTGAGGGAAAGAGGGGGGGAGGGCGCGCGGCAAATAAGATACACTCCACAGGCATCCACAACAGCAACATATGAAATGTTTGCACATATAGTTAAGTTATTACTTGGTTTTCAAAGTCGGGAGACATTAGAGGCTTGCCACACCCGGACTGTTAAACCAACGCATTAGCACGTCAAAGCCCATTGAGGACTCGGGCGCAATAATTGTTTTGTCCCTTGATTTACTGATCTACATTAATTATGGAAATCGAGTTCCTGCTCTGTGCAGACGACCTGGTCCCGCTGTTGCCCACAGAACAGAGGCTGCGCCAGAACCTGGCACTGCTGGAGCAGCACTGTCAGACCTGGGCGCCGACAGTCAATCTGGACAAGACCAGTTATGGTTTTCCAGAAAAAAAGCCAGACCCCAGGGAAACAGCTACAAATTCACACTTAACAACAAATTAACACCTAACAACAGGAGCAGGGACGAATTAGGCCAGTACCCACTATTGTTAAACATACAGAAAAGGATATTAAAGTATTGAATATTAGTATTGGCTTTAGTATTAGCCATACAGAACATTAAAGTGCCCCTTTTCCATTCAGCGGGTGCCTGAGCCGCTGTGTCCTATCTTCTGACAGTCGCTGTTGTGAACAAACATTTCTTTGAAAAAATGAGACGTTTCCCTTGGTCAGAGATATAAATATATAATATATAAATAAATTAAATTTAACTAACATGTGAAATAGCGTGTGAAAAAGTGGTAGTTTAAGCTTTTCTGCTAATATAATATGGAATCGCGTATCTAAAGAATTTAATAACGATATGATTATATTCGTGTACTGCGACAGGGCTGTGTAGGGCTGTTTCGCCTCTCTCTTCATGCGACTGTACCAGGAAGAGGATTTCTTTCTATTCGAAACGTGTATTTTAAAAGTTTAAGAAGTAAAAACCTTACAGCGTACACAGATTTCTAAACTGATCAGGATCGTTATCTTTGTCTTATGCATAATAATGTTCACCGCTCTGTCCAGCAAATTAATAATAAACTTTATTTTATATAGCGTTTTAAACGAATAAGTAATTAGATTGCTCATAAACCTAATCACTTGCTTTTTCTTTTTATTTAGGCTCAGATTTCAACTATAGATCGTATTATTAATAACCATAATAACAACGAACCAACAAAAACAACCATATAAACATAATACCAACCAAAAACATAGATAACGACCACAATACAAAATCAAATATATCAAACCATTATACTCTCGCAAATTCCTTCAATTATCATAATCCCGCCCCTTATGCAAAACCAAACCCTCCTCCCATCCCAGTTTCTCCTCTTTATCATAAACAAAATCCACCTCAATTTTCAACATAAAGCCTTGCTGCTTACTGGGTTTTTGAGGGGGGGAGGTGTCTTTCGCTGGAAATCTCGCCTGCTTCTACTTTACGAGTACAACCCCCTCTCTGCAGGAGTGCTGGCTGTGACGAATTAAACCGGTTTCACAAGTATTTTTAAAGTAGGAAGTACAGTGTTAACTGGTAGCTGGGCACCTCAATTAAGTCGCTTTAACATGCTAATGCGTTGGTGTAACAGTCCGGGAGTGGCAAGCTTCTAATGTCAACTCGACTCGATTGGAAGACAATGAACGTATTTTAGCCCTAAATGAATTAATAGCAAACATGGTTTACATAAAATACATTTTTCCAATAAAGTTTATAATAATGCGATCTATAGTTGAAATCTAAGCCTAAATATAAAGGAAAAGCATTTTCAGAGAGCAATCACGCTGTGTTTATGTAGAAAAAGCGATTAGGTTTATGAGCAATCTAATTACCTATTCGCCTAAAACGCTATATAAAATAAAGTTTATTTAGAGATGAATGATCAGTGTCGCAGTTTAAATAATTTTCGTAGGAGGGCTTGGACAGATTCCAAGTGCATTTTTGTAATTTACGTTGTAATACAGTTTAGAATACAGTTAGTCTAAGCTTTATCAGCTTTATTTATGGGTTGCAATTTAGAAAAAGTCAAAAACCGCACTCAAAATGCAATTTAGAGCTTTCTGGCAAGGGGAGACACCCAAATTATAATGTAACATGCCACTGTTTGTGCATTAACAAAGTTATACTGCAATTTTCCTTAGGTACGCGATTAAAAAAAATAAATTTTTTGAATCCCCGGCGGAACACACTCCATAAGAATCAGCGCTTTTATACAGTATATCGCCTTTAAACACATATATTTAAACACGCGTTTACGATTTAAATCAAAACGCGATTCAAATCAATATAAATGTTTATTTTGTAACGCATAGGTGACTATTCATTGTTATTAAAAAGACTTAAATTCGATCATGTTGTGATATTTAGAAATATAAATTTGTTTGGTGCGAGTGAGGTTTTATTTAATCTCTGACCAAGGGAAACGGTTCATTTTTTCAAAGAAATGTTTGTTAAAAAATAAAGTGATACTGTACAGTAGTTCCATGGGATTCAATCACAGACCATGTGACATGGGAGTCAGGAAACTAACACACAGCGCCACCAGATTTGATAACGCTATAAAAACGCTATAAAATAATGTGACTAGGCACAGAACAAGTTTACAGCACACTACAATAATAAATGCTGACCATGACTTTAGAAGCATAAATTACCTTACACTCAATTTAAACACAAGCTGTCTTTAGCCCTCTAAGCTGGTTCATACAGAAATGTAGAGATCCAGGCTCAGAACACACAGCTTCATTAGCGAATACATATGCAGGACAACTAGAGAAGACGTTTTACAGAGGATGGATTTTTAGAAACATCCCATCAGTGACATCGCTGAAGTCAACTCCTACTGTGGGTAACTGTCTTGTGGATAGTTTCACAAGAATCAGACAAAGGTTTAAGCATCGCTTGTTCTAGATAAAACTGCAAAAAAAAAACAACAACCCATAATGTACTTCTTTGCGGCTCTGTTTGCCCAAATCATATATTCACAACGTTAAATTAGAAAATAATATTACGTAACCAAAATCCGCAATGTGGAAACAGAACCTGTGTAATTGTTGACAGATGATGTTCTCGTAACATTTTTACAAGACAAACTACAACATTTAAAAAATGACTTGTATGTACTTGATATCTCTAATCAATCCACGGCGATATAGTTAAAGCAGTCGCCGCACAAAACGAAACTAAAACGCCCTGGGCATACCGTTTCGCGCTTCTTATCAGTTGCTCAAAAGTAATTTGACCGTATGAAATGCATAATATAAACCTAGAAACATATACAGTACGTGAGCAGTACTTACGTAGTATCGGTGTCAAGACATACCTCTCAAATACTGTAAATCAAGTTAAAAATATCTCAAGACCGATTCTGGTCATAATGAAACCATGTTTCGTGTATGTTTTCTTTAAAGTACCGAGACCAGCCATATACTGTATGTTTATGTTCCAAAATTAATATCGTTTATGGCCTTCACACGCGTTGCAGTATGCTCCTATTCTTTTTATGCTCAGCTACTAAGATTTCCCTTCAGTGGTAAATTAGATATGAATATTCAATACTTAAACGGGCACAGTTAAGACATTAAATATACATATACATACTGTATACAGTACAGTTTGCATACGGTAATATGTTTATGTTCCTAAATCAATCTCTTTTATGAGCATGTGTAAGGCATGGTGAATCGATTCTCAAAAATTACTGTACTTTGCATGATTGGAAAAAAATGCGTGATTGCGAAATGCTGTGGTGTTACTTTTACAAAGACGGTCAATGAAAAAAAGAATGTGGACCAGGGCAATACTTTGAGTTTACAGCTTGTCCAAGGTCATTTATTATTAATACTATTAGTAATATCTTCGTTAAAGACTTTGATGGCTACAGCTCAAACATGAGAGGTTGAGCTTTATTAGCTCCACCTTGCGGAAGTTCCGGATACTATTATTTTGCTAGCAGTATTTACCGGTAACTTGCGGTATTTAAAGGTAACTTGCGGTAGACTGCGTACAGCGTACCGGAAAATAATGCGGTATCGCCCGTGCATTTTGAATGGCTGCATCTGTATGCTGAGAGCACTGATCTAGGTGTCTCCTTGAGCCATTCATTAAATCTGTATTTAATTCAATAAAGTTTTAAAGACATTGTTGCATCCTAGACTTGATGCTTAAGTATTCAGCTCCACCTGCAATTATATCAGTTTTCATGGGTATACTATTCCAGAGGGGGTGGCTACTTTTGGAAATGAGAGGGAATATAGCCAACAGTATAACTTTGATTTTCTGAAAGTAAATAAAGTAGTCACCACAATTTTTTGTCCGCTTAGCAGTCCAAATGAAGCATGTTTCAGTTAAAGAGGAATTGGAAGAAACAGAAAGACTACTGTCAAGTATATATTCCCTCAGGAGACATGGTGGAGTCAGGGAATTTTGGTTTTGATTGGAACATTGGCAGCACTGATATTTTTAATAATCTGCACCTGGTGACAAAAATGACTCTTCTTCTTTAGGGAATCATGGTTAAATTTAGTGACCTGATATTTTGTATCATATCTCCTTTCCTTTTTCCTACTCTTTGCTTTAGAGTATGTGTTTAGCAGAAATAATATAGTGTACTGTATATACAGTACAGTAGCATTCTTTATATAGGCAAATGCAAATACATATGCTAAAAGATTTATAAAAATAAATAGTTATATTCTTATTTTATTTCTCAGTTGAAAGTACTAATTGAAAATACTGGTTCATTTTAAATGATAATATCTCATTGTTTACTTGGCCCGTAACCCCCTCAACCAGTCAGCTATTTAGACAGTAAATGAATACCTAGAGATAATAGTGTTAACTGGACTGGCCAGTACCCCTGAAAGCCATTTACAGTATATACTGTATGATCTGAGATGATAGTAGGCCTTTGGGACATGGTGTTAGGATAATATAATAACACATTAAATATTAAAATCGCAATAAACAAAACTATTTATACTGTATATTTGTTTGCTTCACTTACAGTATGTGCATAGGAATGAGAACTATAGACTTGAAGCGCAAAAAAAACAGGACAGACAGCCTTACACATCACTGCTACTCATGTTGCCATTGTAATAGTGAGTTTTTGGCTCATAATAGGAGCAAAAGATATGTGATGTTTTAAAAAAAGACTTTAAAATGATTCCTGTTTAGATTAAATATAGAAAAGGGTGAAAACATTTTCAATAGTAATAATAAAATTAATTTCTTCTGTTTCAGAAATCAATCACAAGCCCATCCTGAGCCGTGAACCTTCCAGTAGAGACATATACACAGGAGACAGTGTCACCCTGACCTGTGCAATTGGGGAAGGTTCTGAAGGCTGGAATTATTTCCTGTACAAAGACACACAGGCACTGCCCACAAGTGACAGTGGAAGTACTGTTGGATGCAGTTATACCATCAGCTCTGCTGCTCTGTCACACAGTGGAGAGTACAGGTGTATCGCTCAGAATAGGAGTACAGGCTCTTATTCTGAATACAGCGATTCTTTAAAATTAAATATACATGGTAAGAATCTGTATAAATATTTACATTTTATCTTCAATCTCTCATAATGCTATAGAATAGAACTTCACTTCAGGCAGGAGAGCTTATGCAAATATATAGATATTCATTAAACATTCCCATTTCTCTGTTAGGTGATTTGCATTAGGCCTTGTTCTTAAGGTATCCCTGCCATCTTAGGGAACGTTTTGAAGCCTAGAGTGCTTGACAAGAAGTGGCCCCTACCTAGACAGAACGTCATCCCCTCCAACAGGGATAAGAACCTTTTGAGATAAAGAGGAGAGCTGGACTAAAATGCAGCAAGGTTGATTTCTGTTCAACTGAATATGGATTGACAGAGGATTCCCTTTTCTGTGTTCATTGGATGTGTTTTAGTACTGATTAACAAATGTGTTATAGTTAGTCATCCCATGTAGTGATCATATGTGGAAAAACAAAGTAAACTCATATGTATGTGGAGAGTTGTTTTCAGGAAGGAAATGTTTCGGCCAAATCATCATTTCTCTTTACATAAACATAAAACTCCTGTACTCGAAATTGGACTGTTGTTTTATAAAATCACATATTGGTGAAAATAGGAACAATACATAAAACATCCAATTGTACATTTTAGTCTGAAACTTTAGCATTCTTTAATCTTTTTTAGATAGTACTGTATTTCATGGTCTTCATTGAAGCATTTTTTACTGTAGATGAATCATCTGTAGTAATGTTTCATTTCATTCAGTAATGTTTCATCTATGAATTGGCTTCATTACTCTGCTCTCCTCCCCACTGATAGCTGGTGTGTGGTGAGTGTTCTGGTCACTATGGCTGCCGTCGCATCATCCAGGTGGGGCTGCACATTGGTGGTGGTGGAGGGGATCCCCATTACCTGTAAAGCGGTTTGAGTGTCCAGAAAAGTGCTATATAAGTGTATGCAATTATTATTATTATTCATCCTCTTTAACGGCCTTCTTTTACCTTCCTTTCATTATATGTGCAGCTCGGCCCCAGGCAGCACTGACCTTGGAGTCTGGATGGACAGAAATATTCACCACAGAAAGAGTGACTATGAAGTGTGAGATTGAGGGGGAGTCTACTGAGTGGACCTATAAATGGTACAGAAATGGACAGCAGTTTCCAGTAGACGAAACAGTCCCCAGTAAGAGAAATGGAGACATATACACAATCTTCTCTGCTGAGCAGTCACACAGTGGCAAATATACATGTATAGGGGAAAACAGAAAAAAATCACTTTTCTCTGAAACTAGCAATGCTTTTACAGTGAAGGTGTCTGGTAGGTATTTTCTGACAGTGATTTATTTTACCGTGATCCTCCAACTATGTTTGTGCTAAAAACTATTTTCCTTTTCATTTTGTGCTCCAAAGTAATTCCTGTACATTCACCCCCTGTTTAAAAAATATAGATAAAAAAAATATTATACTTTCCTCTAGAGAACAGTTTCATATCAGTGCCTAGTTTGTCATCATTATCAAACTGAAATTATTAAAAATGGAATTGGTGGAAAATGGATAACAACAGTTTAAATACATTCTACTTGAAGCATAGAACTGAGAGATCTATGCTCTAGACAGCAGCATCCTACATGAGTCAACAAAACAATTAGGAGAATATAAAGGAAAAGTAGGTGCTTAATAAACAGAATAACAGGAAACGTCTTGACAAACTAAGGGACATTGCTCATGCACCAAGTGATTTTTTTAATCACTTTTACATTAAAATGTTAACATTTCTCGGGCAGAGAAAAGGATAAATATAGAAGCAACATAATCGTTTCAATTAGTGTACAAGAAATACTCAAGTTCTCAAAATCTCTGATGCTCTGTGGATATTTCATCTCTCTTACCTTGTAGTTTTAATAACAAAAAGAGTGGTCTTCTTTTCTCACACATTAGAATTGTGGATGTTTGGATTACAAATTGTACAGTGCAAAACAGAGATTATAGAAAGGCTTCATGCTCAAATTGTCATGATGTAGTTCGTGGAGTGACACAAGAAATTCTACTAGAAGCACTGATCTTCCTATTTTCTATCAATGTTCTAGTTTTTGGTATCGAGGTCATGTTTGCACACACTGCTTAAACAGGATGATTAGCGATCATTGTAGAAGAAGGGAACTACAGATGCAGCCATTCAAAGTGTGCGTCACAGACACGTACCGCAGGTGACGTCGCTCAGTATGACGCAAGATGACGCGTGGCACCGCAGTAAGTGATTGGTTGACCGACAGGGGCACTCGTGGTCCGTTGGTCTGTCGTAGAAAGACTTACAATAAAAACGTCTTTGCTGTGCCCGTTGTAGATATTGAATTTACCAATGAAGGGAAATCTTAGTAGCTGAGCATAAAAAGAATAGGAGCATACTGTAACGCGTGTGAAGGCCATAAACGATATTAATTTTGGAACATAAACATACAGTATATAGCTGGTCTTGGTACTTTAAAGAAAAAAATACACACCAGTATTCCATTTCTCCCTAAACATTTTAAGCTTTGAAGTATTTAACTAACGTGATACCGGAGTCAACAAGCATACTTTTAGAATTTGATTAAAAGGGAATATAATATGGAATCGCGTATCTAAGGAATTTAATAATGGTATTCGTGTGCTGCGACAGGGCTGTGTAGGGCTGTTTCGCCTGCCTGTTCATGCGAGCTGTGTTGTAGCCGACTGGTCTAGGTGCGTGCCTAGCAACTGGTAGGTTGTGTGATCAAATCCAGCTGGTACCGGACTTTTCTTTTAACAAACATTTCTTCGAAAAAATAGAATAGCGATATTATGGACAATCAATTGACTTTTATATTTCAAAATATCGCAACATGATCGATATTTGCGATATTTTGAACATATCTTCCCTTCTGACAGCGGTTCCTCCTTCTATTGTGTGTGTGTGTGCAACAGAGTAAATTTTTATAGAGAAATGGAGGCTGGACAGTATGCGTTACAATATAAACATTTATATTGATTTAAATCGTGTTCTGATTTAAATCGCAAACGCGTGTTTAATTATGTGTTTTTTAATCATAATCAGGCTAATGCATTTCTACATTTTCTGTATGAACCAGCTTAGAGGTTCATACAGAAAGACAGCTTGTGTTTAAATTGAGTGTAAGGTAATTTATGCTTCTAAAGTCATGGTCAGCATTTATTATCGTACTGTGCTGTAAACTTTTTCTGTGCCTAGTCACATTATTTTATAGCGTTTTTATTGCGTTATTAAATCTGGTGGCGCTGTGTGTTACAGTAGTTTCGTGACTCCCATGTCACATGGTCTGTGATTGAATCCCATAGAACTATGACTTTATTTTTTAACAAACATTTCTTTGAAAAAAATGAAACGTTTCCCTTGGTCAGAGATTAAATAAAACCTCACTCGCACCAAACAAATTTATATTTCTAAATATCACAAAATACGTTCATTGTCTTCCAATCGAGTCGAGTTGACATTGGAAGCCTGCCACACCCGGACTCTTAAACCAACGCATTAGCACGTCAAAGCCCATCGAGGGTATTGAGCCAGTATTGGCTTTAGTATTCCCCCCCTCTCCCCTCAATTCAATTCAATTCAAGGTGTTTTATTTGCATGACAGATGGGTACAAGCAGTGTTGGGTATGTATATTGTAACGCTTACGGCAGACAGGCACTGTGTAAGAGCCGGCGCACCAGAGCAGCGCACCGAGGGAGCGTCTGCATTTCTAACTTAGTTTTTAAAATTAGTCAAGCAATATGAAGCATCCCCTTTTACTTTGTGCCTGAGCATAAAAAGAATAGGAGCATACTGCAACGCGTGTGAAGTCCATAAACGATATTAATTTTGGAACTTAAACATACAGTATATGGCTGGTATCGGTACTTTAAAGAAAACATACACACCAGTATTCCATTTCTCCCTAAACATTTTAAGCATCGAAGTCTTTAACTACCGCGATACCGGAGTCAACAAGCATACTTTTAGAATTTGATTAAAAGGGAATATAATATGGAATCGCGTATCTCAAGAAATTAATAACGATATAATTATATTCATGTTGCAAAAGAACTGCAACGGACATAAAAACTCCCTTGCTTTTAATAGAGCGTTCCATAATTTCTAACTACGAAAATGGCAGGTGAAAGGATTTGTAAACATATTTTGTTAAAGCAAGTCAGTTTTTTCCGCAACACATAAAAGACATTTTTCCAAGAAAGTTTAGCCTTTGTCACTAATGAAATCACTAAATAAAGACATAAATATAGAAATCTTAAGATTTGTTTTATTTAATGTTGGTAGCAGGATGAACTGTCAGAGTGTATATTTTGTCGCAGAGTTGCTGCAAGATGTTAACAGTGAAAAAGGTATTTAGAAATGAGTTATTTCAAGATGAAAATTTTCAGAATAATTGCAAATCTAGCAGGATAGAGAAAGCACAGAAAACTGGCAGTTAGATTGATCAGATTAGTATGAAAAGTCATTTAGCAAAGGGAATTAGAAGAGTGACAAACTAGTATACTTTAGATCTTTTTTTCTGAACCAGGGACAATCTGATCATGTTTCCCTATAACAATAATAAAAAACTTTATTTGATATATCACCATTAAAGGTGGCATCTCAAAGCAATACAGTAGATGTAAAAACAGATAAAAGGACCACAGATTACAAAGTAAATGCATATAAGAAAGACAAGCAGGTAGAGGTGCTACCAAAATTAGAAAATGAAGCAGATACAGACACTAAGTCTTCTGAAAAGAAAGGTTCTGAGGTTAGATTTAAAGTGGCCCTGGTGTGTGTGTGTTTGTGTCTGTCCTGTGATGGACTGGCGCTATGTCCAGGGTGTATTCTGCCTTGTGTCCGTCGCTTCATTCATGTGCATCCAACACACAGTTCAACGCTAGCAACTACACAAAATCTAAAATATGAGCTCTACTTGCCACTTACAGTACCAACAGTACCAGCTAACTTTAGTAGTGACATTTTCATGGATCTTTTTAACAATAAAATTTACAACATCAGACTTCAGACACAATTAAACAGGCCTCAAAAAAGTCTGGTACAAACATTTTCAGCATGGAATAAACCGTTACTTTAATGGTATAAACCTTAAATGGATTCATATTCTCAATAAGATTTGGTGCTCAGTAACATGACTTAGAAAATGACAGAAGACATACGTATCATGCTTATCCTTCTATTTTTCATAATCGTAAACTCCTTAAGGCAGTTACATTTTCTCTGTTCTGACCTGGAGTTACAGAGAAATTTAAATTCTAATAAGAGATTTGTAATGAGGAAAGTCATACCAATCACTCATACAGTACCAGGATTTGCAATTACAATACAAATACTTTCTTTCTGTATGTGTTTATTTTGCAGTTTGAGTCTATGGCATTCCTTTGGGGGTCTATACTCCAAGGCATGACTTTTTTATGTATAAACATCAGTATTTACTGCTATTAATTACTGTATGATTTATAGTTGAAATCTGAGCCTAGATATAAAGTTAGATATAAAGTTAAAATCTCGACAAAGCAATGTAGGAAATACAGAGAAAATAAATCCTTTCTGACATCTAAAATCAGTTTCGATCAAGGTCTCTAAAACGAACAAGAAAAAGAAGATTTTCGGAGGGCAATTACGCTGTGTTTATATAGAATAGGTGATTTATGAGCAATCTAATTTCTTGTTCGTTTAAAACAGTGAAATGTCAGCTGTAAAAGATCGCACCAGAAACAGCACTCTCTCTGCCTGTCATAGACGTTCAGGAAAGGCTGAATGAAGTCATGTCAAGTACAATAATTCGGAGATCAATAATACCAGTTGTAGGACAGTATATAAGGAGGATAAGGATTTTGAAGTTGACTCGAAATCTGATAGGTAACCAGTGCAAGGACTTGAAAACAGGTGTAATGCATCCCTGATAGGATTCTTGCTGTCATATTCTGAACATATTGAAGATTGCTCAGTGTGGATTTAATTTCCCCAGTGAACAGGATGTGCATTTATTAATTCTAGAAAAAAGCCTTTCTTGATTTCTCTAGTTCTTAGTTTCTCTAGTTCCCTTTAAAATAAACTATTATTCCACAATGCAGAGTATTACATGGCCAGTATTTACACATGATATTTGTGATTTAAAGAAATTAACACAAGCAGCTTTTGGAGATTTAAGTGTTGGCTGAGTTATTGCAGGATAAAAGACTAGAGATGTTGGCAAGAAGAAGATAGTTTGGGGAAAGCTGAGGAATACACTTATAACAAGAACACTTCCTAATGGGGTTAGGCATACTTTTGATGAAGATGATGAAGTTAACAGACTATATGTTTACATAGATACTGAAATAAGGATTGTATTTTAGATTATGTGTAGTTGCTGGCATTGAACTGTGTGTTGGATGCACATGAATTGAAGGAATGGGCAAACATAGCTGATGCGGATCCACAGAGCCAGCATATTAAGATGTTTATAATTAGAGGCAATTTGTTTAAATAACTAGGTATGGATACTGATGTGCAAGAGAGGTGGAAAGGCTGTTTCCTTAAGCCAGCAGTATAAAATATTTTATTCTCAGTGAGATGCTGCCATTTCATAGTGGGTTTCTAACACTGTGTATAGTTCCATCCACACAGTGCCTTTACTTCCATTTCTAATCTCTTTATCCAGTACAGAGGATTTGGAGCCTATCCCAGTAAGCAACGGACACAAGGCAGAATACACCCTGGACATAGTGCCAGTCCATCACAGGACAGACAGACACAAACACACACAGACCAGGGCCAGGTTTCCCATAAACTAATTAACTTACCAGTATGTTTTGGAGTGCGAGAGGGAGTCATATCACACATATGGAGAAAAACCATGTAACCCAGAGAGAACATGTAAACCCCACACACACAGGATGGCAGGAATTGAACCTAGGACCCCAGTGCTGCAAGATAGCAATGCTAACCACTTTGCCACCATTATAAATGGATGAATATCTTAGTTATCTTTCTAGTTCACAGGTTTGCATGCATAATTTAATTTTGAAAGCCACTGAGACATCAGGTACTACTGTTGTATTTATGAAAAAGAAACAAAACAAAAAACATACTAACAACTGTGCCATCCTACTCCTTAGCTAATACATTTTATTATTCATAAACAGTTAACATTGTTAGCAAAATATTTTGAATTATATTTAACCCTATTTTTTCTTTAGTTTTGTATTTAACTTATTATATGATAGTCAGACTTAATGTATATTTGAACAATGAAAATATATTTTTACAAGATTTTACATTAAGCACTTAAAATTAATATGGTTAATAATAGTAAACTGTAACATGCTGTAACAAGATCGGTTAAACAGCGAAGAAAATGCTTTCAGAGAAAATGTTTCAGGTGTGAAGAACATAGATCTCCAATGCAATTTCAACCAAACCTGTTCCCACACACCCTGCCCCCACTACCATTAGAATATACACAAAGCACTCAAATCTTTCGAGCTAATGATCAGGTGACCCGAGAGAGAGCGAGAGAAACACCAAGGGGTGCGGAACCAGGGAACTATTTACATGGAAAACGGGCGATCTCCCCAGACTGTCCGCCCGTTTCACTGTTACCTGGATACCTCTTTATTTAGAACTCACTAACACTGATTTTTAGTTTAGAAGGATTCAAGTAGGGTTTTAGATGAAAGGCAGCGACCTTAATCAAGCCCAAATCACAATTGAACCCATTCAGAGCTTACATTACATTTTAGCGTTTCATTCTGAGCAGAAGACCCTCACACCTGAAGAAGGGGGAGGTGTTTTTCGCTGGAAATCTCGCCTGCTTCTACTTTACAACCGGAGTGCTGGCTGTGACGAATTAAACCGGTATTACAGGTTTCAATCACAGACCATGTGACATGGGAGTCAGGAAACTAACACCGCGCCACCGGATTTGATAACGCTATAAAAACGCTATAAAATAATGTGACTTGGCACAGAACAAGTTTACAGCACAGTACAAAAATGCTGACCATGACTTTAGAAGCATAAATTGCCTTACACTCAATTTAAACACAAGCTGTCTTTAGCCCTCTAAGCTGGTTCATACACAAATGTAGAGATCCAGGCTCAGAACACACAGCTTCATTAGCGAATACATATGCAGGACAACTAGAGAAGACGTTTTACAGAGGATGGATTTTTAGAAACATCCCATCAGTGACATCACTGAAGTCAACTCCTAGGTACTGTAACTGTCGTGTGGATAGTTTCACAAGAATCAGACAAAGGTTTAAGCATCGCTTGTTCTAGATAAAACTGCAAAAAAAAAACAACCACCCATAATGTACTTCTTTGCGGCTCTGTTTGCCCAAATCATATATTCACAACGTGAAATCTAGAACATAATATTACGTAACCAAAATCCGCAATATGGAAACAGAACCTGTGTAATTGTTGATAGATGATGTACTCGTAACATTTTTTCAAGACGAACTACAACATTTAAAAAATGACTTGTATGTACTTGATATCTCTAATCAATCCACGGGTCCCAGCACGAAACGAAACTAAAACGCATACCGTTTCGCGCTTCTTATTAGTTGCTCAAAAGTAATTTGACCGTATGAAATGCATAATATAAACCTAGAAACATATACGTGAGTAGTACTTAAGCACTGTAGTATCTGTGTTAAGACATCAGGATGTCTTCTATCTTCTTCAGGATGAATAAAGTGGGCCTATTTATCTATCAATCATATTTAAATAACTAGTGTTCTGTACCGTGGTACCCCTAAAAGTACCACACTTGTACCATACAACAGTAGTACCTGATGTCTCAGTGGCTTTCAAAATTAAATTATGCAATAAATAACCACATGTAAGACTCTGATGCTTAAAATGTTTAGGGAGAAAGTGGAATACTGGTGTGTATTTTTTCTTTAAACTACCAATACCAGCCATATACAGTCTGTAACGTAGGGATTTCTATACGTCTTTATTTAGTGTTTACATTAGTGACAAAGGCTAAACGTTTAGCTTCAGTAACGTGTACATATCTCCCCTTTTTATAAAACGACATGGTTGAAAACTGTTCCAGAGCCACTGTTGTTTCATCAGTGAAAAGTACATCATGAAATGCCTCTCCCTGTTCAATCCACTGGAAAAAAGAAAAGGAGCATAAAGCTTCTGATGGTCATAAACGATATTCATTTAGGAGCAGCATCAGAGGTATGTTTTTAACTGCACTGCATTGGAGAGAATACCATAGTGTGTTTTTTTTTACTCCCTGGCGGAAACTGGCTTCCAGAAGAATCAGTATGGCTCAGAGATTAAATAAAACTTCACTCGCACCAAACAAATGTATATTTCTAAATATCACAACATGATCGAATTTAAGTCATTTTAATAACAATGAATAGTCACCTATGCGTTACAATATAAACATTTATATTGATTTAAATCGCGTTTAAATCACCTTTATTTAAAACCCATAAATAAAGCTGATACTGTTTAGACTTCCAATTATTTAAAACTGTATTAAAGCAGCACGATACACAATGCAACGTAAATCGCTATCTTTGTCTTCTGTGTGATAATGTTCACCTCTCTGTCCAGCAAATTTACAGGTTAAAAACAATACTGTTAGGCTGGGAAAACGATTTTTCTCCCCCCCCCCTCAAAAACCCAGTAAGTACAGTACTTACTAGTTAAAGGCTAGGCTCCCGACTACGGCGAAAGGAACCCTTCTTTCATTAGAATACAATGAACATATTTTAGCCCTGAATGAATAAATAGCAAACATGGTTTACATAAAAGACATTTTTCCAAGAAAGTTTAGCCTTTGTCACTAATGAAACCACTAAATAAAGACATAAATATAAAAATCTTAAGATTTTTAAAATGCATGACTTTGCTAAAATTTATTTGAAAATAAAAACAATTACAACCGCCAGGGGAGAGAGAGAACAGGGGAGGGATGTTGGTTTTGCATAAGGGGCGGGGCTATGGAAATTAGGTCTGTTTGGGAATGTGTAGTTACATGTTCTGGCTGTTTGTGAATTATCGTTGTTGAGTATGGAGTGTTGAGGTATTGATTTTGTGTAATGCTTTATGTTGAAAATTGAGGTGGATTTTGTTTATGATAAACAGGATAAACTGGGATGGGAGGAAGGTTTGGTTTTGCATAAGGGGCGGGATTATGATAATTGGAGGACTTTGCGAGAGTAAAATGGTTTGATATATTTGATTTTGTATTGTGGTTGTTATCTATGTTTTTGGTTGGTATTATGTTTATATGGTTGTTTTTGTTGGTTGGTTGTTATTATGGTTATTAATAATACGATCTATAGTTGAAATCTGAGCCTAAATAAAAAGAAAAAGCAAGTGATTAGGTTTATGAGCAATCTAATTACTTATTCGTTTAAAACGCTATATAAAATAAAGTTTATTATTAATTTGCTGCACAGAGCGGTGAATATTATTATGCATAAGACAAAGATAACGATCCTGATCAGTTTAGAAATCTGTGTACGCTGTAAGGTTTTTACTTCTTAAACTTTTAAAATACACGTTTTGAATAGAAAGAAATCCTCTTCCTGTTACAGTATGTATAGCAAACTAGCACGTCTTTTTTCTCCAATCAGAGGGGTGTCAGATGGTGTCAGCCAATCACCATTCTGCGTTGGGTAGCAACGGGTGACTGTTCTCAGGCGGAAGATGTAAACAGCTTAATGTTCGTGTTAAATAATTTTTTAAAATTCAATTAAACGGGCACAGTTAAGACATTAAATATACATATACATACTGTATACAGTACAGTTTGCATACGGTAATATGTTACGCGATTAAAAAATAAATAAATAAAACTGGAAGGTTCAGCACCAGCTGGATTCGAGCACACAACCTGCCCGTTGGCAGGCACGCACCTAGACCAGTCGGCTACAGTCAGCTCGCATGAGCAGGCAGGCGAAACAGCCCTACACAGCCCTGCCGCAGTACACGGATATAATCATACCGTTATTAAATTCTTGAGATACGCGATTCCATATTATATTCCCTTTTAATCAAATTCTAAAAGTATGCTTGTTGACTCCGGTATCACGTTAGTTAAGACTTCGAAGCTTACAATGTTTAGGGAGAAATGGAATACCGGTGTGTATTTTTCCTTGTGATATTTTAAGCTCTAGTTGAATGATAGGTGTCGCATTTTAAATCATTTTCGTAGTTAGAAATTATGAAACGCCCTGTTAAAAGCAAGGAAGTTTTTATGCCCGTTGAAGTAAAACAAAATGCCTGACAAAGTATGGTTTGGACAGATTCCAAGTGCTTGTACAAATGTGCTAAAGAAATTATACTTTGAGTATACAGCTTGTCCAAAGTCATCCATTATTAATACTATTAGTAATATCTTCGGTAAAGGCTTTGATGCATAAATATTTCTGATAAAGGTAGGTTGTGTACTTTTGTCCAACTGAGCAATCTTGCTTTCATAAAATATACCAACATTTTAATGACTGAAGATTAACATGCTGTAATACACTGTTCAAAATTAAAGGCTCAAATGCTGTACATGAGAGGTTAAGCTCCCCCTGGCGGTTTTACAAGGTGACGCCGGATAGTTTCCGGCAGAGCGTCAAATGACGCGCGATTAACCACGTCACACTGCGTGACACTGCGTGATGCCGCGACACGCCCACCGGGGTATGCCGCAAAATAACGCACGCATTTTGAATGGCTGCATCTGTAAATAAAAAATATTTAGATTAACGTAAGTAAAAAAGACAAACATAAATGTGGATACATTAAAGGTGTAAAATTTAAATAAAGACATATTGTGTTGTGTTAACACTGTACAATTGTGGTCAGCACATTAGAATAAAAAAAACAAAACACTGGTGTTCTGGGATCAGTGCAGAGAACAACATCCAGATCCACTCCAGCACACAGCACATTAGATAATATCCTACACTGAAACGTAGAGAACTGAACCTCTTAAGACTTCACAAATGCAAATCTTAACTGATAAGCAATGGAACACTAATCAAAAAATACAAATGGAAACTGAGTGGAAGTGCTTTTAAGTTGCCATTTGTAATACATTGAATAAGTATTTCACTCAGGTATTTACAAATTTCACAAAGGACAAGAGCCATTATTCTATTATTTATTTAAAAGATTCTGAGATTGAAGAATAAGCTACCGTAACTAGCCATGTTTTTTTTAACTAATACTCTGGCTTTCTTCAAGAATTGGCTGTATGAGATACAGTACTTGGGTCACTTGGATACTAACTACCTGATGGGTATTTTGTTTGGATATTTGTGATGTTTTTTTTATGCAATCTGCATGTTCATATACTATATGATCCATAAAACCGTTGACAATATAAAAGACTTTTGAGATTAAAAATGGAAATTTTTAGGTTTAAATTTGAAGTTCTAAACCTAAAAATCCTACAGTACTAAAGTAAAAATGAATATAAGTGATATTTTGTCCTGTGTTCATGCATTACTTCAGTGCCCTGCCTTTCTCTGCCAGAGGAAGAAAAAGAAAACACATGGACAGTAAGCTGTTCGAGGACTTTTTTTTGCATTTAGACAAAATAAAACCCACATGTACTATAAAATATCTATTGACATTAAAAAAACACCTTTTCTGACTCTCTAATTATTCACAGCCCTACCTAAACCTGTACTGACTCTGGAGTCTGGATGGACAGAGATATTCACCACAGAAAAAGTGACTCTGAAGTGTACAATTAATATGGATTCTGCTGAATGGATATATAAATGGTACAGAGATGGACAGGAGCTTCCTGTAAACAAGGCCAGTTCCAGCAGTAGGAATGGAAACAGATACACAATCCCCTCTGCTGCTCAGTCAGACAGTGGAAAATATACCTGTAGAGGTCAACACAGAAGAAAATCACTTCATTCTGAAAGCAGTGATGCTGTTACACTGCAGGTGTCTGGTAAGTATTTTTCAGACTTCTCCATTCTGTGATCTATCTTCCACAAATGAAGATGCTGACATTTCAGCTCTTCTTTGTTTCATCTTCAATTTCAAAAGATATTCTAGTTACTGAAAATATTAAAGTGTTCATGTCCACGTATATTCAATATATTTAAAGTGAAATGATAACAAAGGCCATAACAGTTTGTCAGTATTACTGTTCAGTAAGTGGCAAGTGGTGCTAAAATGGAGATCTATTTGTCTCATTGTGTTTGTAGTATTGTTCAATACTTGAATGTTGTAGTAGAGGAAACAATGAGTGTTTCTTTAAACTGTTTTTTGTCCCTTAATTTTTTTAAAATGTTATCCTGATTTAGAGAATTATAGAACAGTCCTGAGGTCCTACACACAGAAAAAAAATTCAGAACTTTAAATTTAGTTAAAATAAAAATAGTTATGTTTCTATTTTTTTACTTTGATATTTAAAAGAATTGAATTTAAAATCAAGGGAAATTATTCTCAAGCTTTGTAATGCATTAGTAAGACCTAATGTGGAATATTGTGTTTAATCTTATAGTTATTGAAAAAGAACATTAACTCTTAGGTCAAGAACAAAGGCAATTGAGAGGAAATTTAATCTAAGAATATGAAATATTCCGTTGGAAAGAAGTTTCATGGCACTTCCCTGTACAGAATCATGCTGATCTAACATGACATACTGAGCATCTCCTGTACTGTGCAGATTGAGTAATTATCTATTAGAGTTATGGTTTAATTTCGATATGCCTTATTCCCAGTGAATGAAATGTGTCATTGAATGTTTTCTCTCACCTCTCACTGGTCATTTTAATTGATGTGATCAGACACAGGTAGGGGCATTGCTTCTCATATGGACCTGCTTGCTCATAAAATATGCTATAACCAAAACTACACTAAATAAAAACACTTTAAAAGGTAAAATGTTTAAGATTAGAAATGAAATTAATATATTACTGTAATATTTTCAATTTAGTAGTTGGCATTTAATCCTGAGTTCCTGCATATCTTCAGTGGTCTCCAAAAGGGGAGAGAAAGAATAGGAATTTATGTTGGATATTTAGGTGGCTATGGGGTCTGTTCTAGGATTTCTTTACATTATGGCAAGATAAAACTCCAGTGCACTGAATTACAACTTAAACATCTATCTTGTCTCATATCTACATAACTCAACATTTCTGGCCCTCTAATATTCACAGCTCTACCTAAACCTGTGCTGACGTTGAAGTCTGAATGGACAGATATATTCACCACAGAGAAAGTGACTCTGAAGTGTGCGATACAGATGGATTCTGCTGAGTGGATCTATAAATGGTACAGAGAGGGACAGGAGCTTCCTGTAAACAAGGCCAGTTCCAGCAGTAGGAATGGAAACAGATACACAATCCCCTCTGCTGCTCAGTCAGACAGTGGAAAATATACCTGTAGAGGTCAACACAGAAGAAAATCACTTCATTCTGAAAGCAGTGATGCTGTTACACTGCAGGTGTCTGGTAAGTATTTTGACACATATCCATTCTGTGATCCAACTCCCAAAAATAAAGGTGCTAAAATTTCTATGCTTCTGCATGTTAGTTTTTCAAACTGATTCCTCTACTTTCATACTTTGTTTCAAATTTTCTTCTAGTTTTACTATGAAAAAAAATAATTTAAGCAAAAAAGTATTTCTGATATCTATTCATTCCATGACTAATCTCCCAAAAATGAAGTTGCTGATACTTCAGGTCTTTTCCATTTCATTTTTCAGTTTTTCTACATAAACATAAATTTAAGACAAATGATTGTAGTCTTCACAGAAGAACATGGGTCTGGAAAAAAGTGTTCATGTCCAGATTTATTCAGTATTTTCACACTGAAATGACTAGAAGGTTCATAAAAATCTCAACCATAAAAACAACAAAATAATTTGCAGTATTAAAAATAAGTTCTCTATAAGGGTTGGAGAGTGATTCTAAAGTGGAGTAATTTAGGACTTATTGCATTGTTTAGAATGTTATTTTACAGTAGGATATTGAGAGGACAGCTAAAGTGAGACTTTTACCTTACACTATTTTTATCCTTTATTTACTGTTTCAATTCTATTACGTGGGATGACAGAGGAACCGTGGCAACAGTTATAACTATAAAAAATATATTTATGTTTCTAATGTTTTACTTTAACATTTAAATGAGTGGCATTGGAAATCAAAGAAAGTTATTCTCACGATTTGCAATGCAGCAGGATCTTGACATTTGTAAGGGTTCTTTGCAGAGAACCTTCACAAATACCTAAATTTGCTTATAACCAAGTCCACACCCATATTGTCGCATAATGAACTTCAGTATACAGTATTAAGTGTATAACTTAAATACAAACGTATAGCAATAAGCAAACAAAAACAACATGAATCCCTCCTCTGCGTCCTGTAGATGTCTGCACTTTCTCTCTCTGCCTCTGTGATTAGCACACACCCTCATCCTAGTGTTAATCCCACATTGTCGGCACGCCTGTCTCCATTTGGTGTTTTGAACCAAATCTTTGAGCTGACATTGCCATTAAATGTGACCGAGAATACTCCAACCGGCGCGTCGCCCCGCCTGCCGTCAGAGTGGGGTGGGGGGGAGGAGAACAAAATAATGTAGCCAATTCATAGAGGGGGATTATTAGGAGGCATGGAAAGTTTGGCCAGGATGCCGGGGTTACACCCCTACTCTTTTCGAGAAACACCCTGGGATTTTTAATGACCACAGAGAGCCAGGACCTCAGTTTTACGTCTTATCAAAAGATGGCGCTTGTTTACAGTATAGTGGCCCCGTCACTATACTGGGGCATTAGGACCAACATGGACCACAGGGTGAGCACCCCCTGCTGGCCTCACTAACACCTCTTCCAGCAGCAACCTTACTTTTTCCTAAGAGGTCTCTCAGCCAGGTACTGACCAGGCTCATATCTGCTTAGCTTCAGTGGGTTGCCAATTGTAAGCTGCATGGTGACATGGCTGCTGGTGTGATTAGCACACACCACTGTGATAAAAATGGCAATAAAACTGTAAGTGAGCCTGTAAAGCTGTCTCCAGCTTTTCATTCCCATAACCAGCCGACACAACTGGGAGTGTTCATCGCAAAACAAAAACAAGACCATGTGAGCTAAACTTGTCCCACAATCCTAGTCTTTTATGCAAATAATTTTATACTTTTGCTCAACAACCTTCAACTCAGTTTCATCCTGCTCTACTCTTCCGTGCTGTACAAGTCGCTGTCAGCCAGAGCAAATCTTGAATAAGTGATTTTGTGAATGTTAAAGTTACAATTGTCTTGACTCTACTGTGCATTAGAAAGACCTAATGTGGAATATTGTGTTCAATCCTGGTGACTGTATGAAAAACCTATAATACATCTTTAGAGAAAGATCAGGGATGAAAAAGAGAAATAATTTCTTGTCTCAATGGATTGCCATTTAAAGCTCCTTCATCTCTTCAGTGTACAACAAAGGCAATTTGATCTAAGGAAATAAAATATTAAGTGGGAAAGACATTTCTTGGCACTTTCCTGTACAGAATTATGCTCACCTGACATGGCAATTTAAACACCTACTGTGTAGTGTGAGTAATTATCTATTAGAATTACTCTCTAATTTTTATACCCCTTTTCCCAGGTAATGAAATGTATCATTGAATGTTTTCTCTGCCCTCTCACTATCTCATTTTAATGGATGTATCTTATAAGTTAAGTTCACTTTATTAGCCACATACAATTTCTTGCATTAGGAACTCATCTTTTCACATACCCCAGCTTGTTCTCCATGAGACACAGACAGGGAGAGAAGCTTGGGGTCAGAGCGCAGGGTCAGCCATTGTACAGTACTCCTGGAGCAGTTGGGGTTAAGGGCCTTGCTCAGGGGCCCCAATGGAGTAGGATTCCAGCTGCAGGAGTTGAACCGACAACCTTCTAGCTACGGGCACAGATCCTTAGCCACAGTGCTACCGCTCCACCCAGAGTATATTATAATCAAAACAGCACTAAATAAATCTTTATTAAAGAATACATTTAATGTACACATTTTGTATTAATAGTTGACTTTTCATCCTGTGTTTCTGCATATCCTCAGTGGTCTAGCATAAGGAAGAGAATGAAGACAAATTTATGTTGGGCAATTAGCTGGAAATAAAGTCTGTTCAAGGATTTGCTCCCATGACAACTTTAAACCCATGTGTACTGAATTAAACGTAAACATCTGTCTAGTCTCAAGTCCGTGCACACTGTAACACAACATTTCTGACCCTCTGATACACATAGCTTTACCGAAACCTGTGCTGACTCTGGAGTCTGGATGGACAGATATATTCACCACAGAGAAAGTGACTCTGATTTGTGCGATTCAAATGG
Organism: Atractosteus spatula; assembly: GCF_055471065.1. Classification (NCBI taxonomy): domain Eukaryota; kingdom Metazoa; phylum Chordata; class Actinopteri; order Semionotiformes; family Lepisosteidae; genus Atractosteus; species Atractosteus spatula. The sequence continues at coordinate 30,788,899 of NC_142712.1, forward strand.
ATTCTACGGAGTGGATCTATAAATGGTACAGAGATGGACAGGAGCTTCCTGTAAACAAGGCCCGTTCCAGCAACAGTAACAGAAACAGATACACAATCCCCTCTGCTGCTCAGTCAGACAGTGGAAAATATACCTGTAGGGGTCAACATAGAAGAAAATCACTTCATTCTGAAAGCAGTGATGCTGTTACATTGCAGGTGTCTGGTAAGTATTTTTGACACATATTCATTCTAACTATTATCCAACTACTCAAAATAAAGTTGCTGAAATATCATCTTCTCCATTTTATTTAAAAAAAAATGAACACTGTACTTTTATACTCAATTTAAAAATGTCTTCAAGTTTTGCAACAATAGTGTTTACTTTGCTTTAATCTCCTTTTTTTCTTTATTTCTTGTTGCAATTCTGCATTACAGAATTATAGAAAAAGCCCAGGGGCATCGGGAAATTTAGAACATGCAGTAGAGTAGAATTTAAAATTAAGTTAAGTTATTTTAAGGCTTTGTAATACATTAGTAAGGTCATAAAGACCATTTGGCAGCTTTACAGAACGTTCAGAGATGAATGATATAAATGATTTGAAGCTTATATACAGTAGGCTAGACTTATTGTATACTAATGGCTTTTCAGCAAAACATAGCAACAACTGATTAACTTCTGTTTCAGATACAAAACCAAAGCCCACCCTGACCCTGGACCTCTCCCATGTAGAAATATACACAGGAGACAGAATTACCCTGATATGTGACGCTGGGGGACGTTCTGTTGGCTGGAAGTATCTCTGGTATAAAGACACACAGGGAGCAGTCCTGCTCAACACTGACAGCAGTAGGACTGATGGGTCCAGTTACATCATTAGTTCTGCTGCTCTGTCCCACAGTGGAGAGTACTGGTGTCAAGCCGGAAGGGGAAGTGTGGTCTATTATACTGATCACAGTGATTCTCTGCATATAGAAATCATAGGTAACAAATTTAATTAATAAAATTATTCATCCTTACATCTTGATGTTATCTTGATGTTTGATACTGTGGATGTTATTTCAGTACACAACTGCTTTATTTGGTCGTTTCAATCTTGTCTTATGTGCAGCTCGACCACAGGCAGCACTGGCCTTGGAGTCGGGATGGACAGAGATATTCATTACAGAAAGTGTGACGCTGAGGTGTGAGGTTGAGACGGGCTCTGCTAACTGGAGTTATAAATGGTACAGAAATGGACAGCAGTTTCCTGTAGACAAAACAGTCCCCAGTAAGGGAAATGGAGACACATACACAATCCTTTCTGCTGGTCAGTTACATAATGGGCAATATACCTGTAGAGGAGAAAGTAATATTAATCGATTTTACTCCAACAACAGTAATTCTGTGATACTGAAGGTGTTTGGTAAGTATTATCTAATACTGCATAATTTTAACTGTGATCTTTTTTCTTATAACAAAAGTAATGATGACATCTCTTCAAGTTCTTCTTGCTAGACCACTTTTCTAATTTTATTCCTTTCATAAGAACATAAGACTTTATAAAATGCTATAAATGAAAGGGAAGTAATCACCCTTTTTTTCTTCTTGAAGGAATCTTAACCTGGTGTTAATAACATTGCTTTAGAACAATGTGGTTGAGACAGAACACATTATTTAACTTGTGTGTTTCAGAAACAAAGCCAAGGCCAATTATGACACAGGAACTCCCCATTGGAGAGATATACACAGGAGATAGGGTCACCCTGACCTGTGGGCTTGTGGGAAATTCTGCTGGATGGGAGTATCTCTGGTACGAAGATAGACAAGGACTAGATCTGCTCAACACAGACAGCAGCAGGACTGATGGGTCCAGTTACACCATTGAGTCTGCTACTATATCCAACAGTGGAGAGTACAGGTGTCAAGCCAGAAGGGGGACTGTGCCCTTTCATTCTCAAAGCAGTGATACTCTTACATTAAACATATCAGGTATGGTACTGAAATATTTTGATTTACTTTTGAAATCTGATTTTTCTTTGTCAAAGGAGAACATAAAGAACTTCATTCTGTCATGATTTGAATCCCTTCCCCTTAAGGCCGCTCCAGCTCTTTCACATTTTACCTGATCTCCTGCACCTGCCTCCTGTTCCAGTCTCCCCTTTAAAAGAAGATGGACGCCACAAGGCTTGCCTATTTTCCGGGTTGTCCGAAGGCAGGCCTTTTCCCCGGCGTCCTGACCGTCTACGCCCGGGGCTTGGAGCGCCTGGCTCCGTTACCCTTTTTTAATCCCCCTGACCCTTCACCAGATCCCGTTATGGCTTTTAACTTAATTTGTCTTTGTCACGGATGGACCACCCGGCTCTGGTCATTTGCCTCCCTACGAATTTCCCTACGAGCATCCCTTTGGACTTTTTGCCTGGACCACGCCCCCCTCGAGCACCTTCATCCCTCTCCCCTGTTCGTCTACCAGCCCTGTTTCCCGTCTCTTCCCTGTTTCTGTTCACTCCCTTCTGGATTGGGCTGTCTGCAAAGATGCGACGTGACGCATTCCAATCTCTTAACATGAAGGAATATATTTTAACATGGTTATTGTGATGTGAAGTCATACAAATGTACAAGTTTAAAACAATATTTTTTTTTCATCTCATTGTAGTAGAGGCTCGACCTCAGGCTGTGCTCATCCTGGAGACTGTATGGACAGAGGTTTTCACTACAAACTATGTGACAATAAAATGTGAAGTTAAGGACAGCTCTCTTGAGTGGAACTACACGTGGTACAGAGACGGACAGGAGGTTCCACAAAATGCAAGTGACTTTGGTAGAGGATATGCAGAGAGATTCACATTTAATTCTGCAACTGAATCACAGAGATCTAATTTCAGCTGCAGAGGGAAGAGGGAAATGAAACCCACCTACTCCTTTGAGAGTGATGTTCTTATACCGAAGGATATCAGTGAGTCATCTTTTTTTCCTTTCAAATAAATACAATAATAAAATAGCAACAATAATTTTCCCTGTATGCTAATATAATAATTAAAAGTCTTTTTTAATTGCACTCAAGTCAAATAACATAAGTATATACTTTAGACTTAGATATTACACAAATGACAAAAGTGTCATCAAAACAGATTATTAAACCATAGTATTTTCAGCATCAATATTGTAAAAACATTACATATACAGTATAGTGTTTGGTATGATCTTCATGAGCATTAACACAACATTTACGTTATCAAACTTTGTAGGTCAGGTTAGAGTTAGAGTTTCCTCTGGAACTGGGAGGTCAGCAATCTGATTTTGACCCTGCATTGTGGTACTGTAGCTGCATAATGTAGATCATGAATTACAGTAACACCTGACAGTGAAGCACTAACTGGGCAGTTGTTGTTCTCCTGTCCTAACTGAGGGTTGTTGACCTCTTCTGTTTTAATCAGAATAGCCTTACAGTTCTCAGCGGTAGAATAATTTGAGGTGGTCACTTTAGTAAGGTCAGATCACAGATCAATGGCCAGTGTTACACAAGCACCTGCTTGTTCAACTGTCTATAATCAATTATCAACCCATTAGGTTTCAGCACTGGAAAGTGTGGGAACTTATGAGTGATTTACCAATTAAATCCATTCACTCACTCATAAGTTATTGTTCTGTGAGAGAGTGCAGCATGTCTGTGATTGAGTCACGCATAGCTGAAGGAATATTGTATTGCTTCTCAACAGCTGGCTGGGATTCAGGAACTGTGGTGCTACACATAGTGTGCAGTTCAGTTAGGCTGCAATCACAAGCCTCCTTTGTGAAAACATCTTGGAAACCTTGGAAGTTTAGAAGTTCAGTTTCCAGAGATTAGATTTGTGTAGCTATTTTATCTGCTGTATTTATTCTATCTATTTATCTGCTTTACACAACTGTCTGGTAGTTGTGTAGCTGCTGCATCTACCCTGACGTCTGTGGAAAGATTTTCCTGAGGACCTGTGTGAGCTGCACTCTTATCATTAAGGCGCACTCTGCCTAACCCAGCTTTGAAGAAACCCTTTACCAGTAGGAGACAGTTGTCATCCACTTGGACTTAGAGTGGTACCTGTTCGCTACCCCCTTTCTTCTCCAGGGGACTGGGAAACTTGTGAAGCTGGAGTAGTGACTTAATGGTTAAAGCTTTGGCAGACCCATTCTGTGTGAGTAGAGGCCCTGCCACGCTCTCTTCACTCTGTGCCAGCAAGTAGAGGACTTGATCCTTCTGTTCAGATTAAGGGTGCTGCAGACCATCAGGTTTGATGTTACAACCTGTGTTGACGGCTGAGAAAATATTGTTCTGCCTGCTTACTCGGTCCCCTGCTCTATTTGAGGTAGAGAGCAACATCTGCAGTTAATGTGGGGACCATCATGCCACCCTCATTTACTACCTAGCAGGTCTGAGGAACAGTTTTCCCTGTGATGTTTCTCTAGGTCATCATGCAGGGAGTTGTCACCTTGGGCTCACATGTGTCTGTAACATGTGGCTTATGGTATCCAACTGGACACTAGGTCTCAATATCAGGTCTGCACCTACTTGGGCTGGGTGAGACAGCTGGGGTGCTACCTGAGGGTAGTGAACTAACTGGTTCTTACCGATAAGGCTGGAAACTGAGAAGGTTCCATAGATCCATATTGGTTTGTTAGCAGAAGGGTCTCATTGGAGCATGGTTTCAGGACAGGTGTTCAATGAATTGGTCACTAGCATCTGATTTATTCAGAACTTTCAGTCCCTGCACACCAGGGAGGCAAAAACAAACATTATTTATTTCTCCAGAAGTGTCAGCGTGAAGCTAAACAGCATTTACTAAGTCTTGCATCTTTTGCTTGACTACAGCACATTCATTCTTCCCCTTTTCCTGTGTGAAACAACTCTGGCAGACTTGACTTGAGCCCACCACTATAGCTGGTGGCAATCCAGTAAAGGTGGCAGCCTACAGTATATAGCCCATTCTGTCCAATAAGCAATGGCTCTGAAAATCTGGAAATATACAGTAGATGGGATGTTTTACCATTTTTTTTGCCAAATTTTAAACTTTAACCACACCCTGTGTGTCCATTCTAAGACACTGGAAGTGTCTTACATGTTACTAGTAGTTGTTATATTACAAGTTTCCACTCTGAGAAAGTTTCTAAAATTTTGTATGTTTTGTTTAATGTTTGTGAACTGGCTGGATGAGACTTAACATACTGCAGTCCCAGTGTCTAGCAGTGCTTTACAGTGCATAGTATTTTTAATGGTGACATTGACATATAAGTGATTTGCTTAGCTTTTCTGTATCAGACTACCTAGAGACAATTTGAAGGCAGTTTTCTTTTCACTGAACTTGGGTTGGTATCCAAAGTTCCAAGCTGCGATTTACATGCTTCACCCTTCCTGGGGTTCTCCCACCCAATCAGATGGGCTGTCAGAGGAGGAGGAAGAAGGTCCTGACTTGTTGACACATGTGTGGGGCATGCACTGCAACGCCGAGGGAGTGGGCCTGAGCTCATTCACACCACCAGGAGTCGAAGAGTGAACTTGTCCACTCCTTATATCTTCATTTACCTGTGCCCTCCTAGCCAAGCAAGTGGCATTGGGGTTTCCTTGGTTACTCCTAGGCTTGGATGTCGTGTGGGGCTCTGCCAATGTTGACCGCTGCATGGTTAGCCCTACTTTGATGGCTTTTACCCATCTCAGGGCTAAATCGGCCAGGGTTGCTTTTATAGCGTGAATATGCTTTTTGCGCCATATTTCTGATAGCGGATAATCTCATTGTCTTTGCATCTGCATGCAGTACAATTGCGTCTCTGACCGATGGATGAAGGATTTGCAATGAATAAACTATTAAAGTTAACATCCTCATCAGATTCCTGATAAGTCTATCATGCAAAATACATCAACCTAAATGTTTCGCAAAATACAAGAGGAGACTTGGTTTTCACCTGTGGTTCTGGGAAGAAATCAGCTTGGAGACTTGAATGAGCCCATCGACACTATATATTATTAAATGTACATCATTTATAAAGTTTTACAACATCTTTTACTGGAGGGGCCTTTTTAGCTGCATCCCTCTGCTTTTTAGAGAGAGGCACCAACTACTTGGTCAAGACACACCAAGATTATTAGATATATTTAATAACTTTAATAACATTTAATTCTAAATGAAATAGTAAGTCTGGTCTCTACACATTAAAACTCATCTGTAATTCGGTAAACAATGTTTTGTGGCATTGCACTGTAACTGTTTGAGAATGTAAGAGGGCTGATTTAAATATACTGTACCTCTCTTGCCCCTTACTTGGATAGCTTTCTGGGATATGAAAGCATTTCCAGGCTTACATGTGATCCTTTGCATGTAAATGTAAAAAGGTTCAAAGTCCATGTTTATTTATGAGAGATTTCTTGGTTAATTGAAAACATGTTAAATCAAAGTCAATGCATAGGTGATGAAAAAGCAAACTGAATGCAAATTAAAATGAGATAAAATATAATGTTCCTTTCCTTAAATGTTTGTACTGTAAGTGCATTGTGATATTTGAACCATAATACCATCTAAAATGTATATTTCTCCTTTTGTCTTTATTCTTGCAGTTCAGAAATGGAAGGTCATTGTGGGTTTTTCTTGTACTCTGAGTCTGATTGTGTTTCTTGTAGTCTTGTTCTTGTTTTGTATGAGGATCTGCAAAACATCAGGTGAGATCTGATGAAAATTCAAATGACATCTGTGGCATTGTTTGCATTATCCAAATTTTTTTTTGTACTGAATTTGAACAATGACAGCTGTTGAGTTTTGAAGATACTCTTCCTGCATCCATTTTTCTTAGTGTTTCTTCTCGGGTCTGTTGATACAGTACTTATATTGTTAATATCTGCTTAAAATAGACACTAACTACTATATATTAAACATTATATTTAATGTTTTTGACTTGCTGTTTTCTCTACCTTTTCTGTCTCATTGTATGTTGTTATTTTTCACAGGTCAGAGCACTAAAAATCAAGAAGATATGTTTATTTCAATGAAAGACCAAAAATTCAAAAACTCAGGTAAAAAAATAATGTTTCGGTCTACTCCATGATCCATTATTCACTCTCTTTGTCTTGTCCAATAATGCAGTTTTCTCTACTCCAGGTAATCCCATAATTCAGAATGTTTACAAAATAAATGACTCTTCTCTTGAAACCATAAATGCAGGTAAGTCAAAAATTCAGCACTGTTTCTCAATTCGTCATGAACATGTTCAGAAAAAACAAGTTAATCTATTCATTTATTATTTCTGTGTGAATCCTCACACTTTAAGATAATTACAAGACTAATTCACTCTACAAAAGCATTTGTAGAAATAATTAAATAAAGCTGTAGCATTAGACATATGTAATCTAGAATTTTACTTATTAAAATGTGTGCTTAACTTAATATGAAACCATAGATAGTTTTTAAGAAATCAAATTAATCTGACAGCATTTAAGCATTTTTTTCAGATGTATTACTCATTCTCTTTCTCTTCCTTTCTAGTACACTTACTATGTTTCACGTTTCTTATTTTCAGATCCTTTAGGAGACTCTGTGGAAGAGACTACCAGTTTAAATTTTCTCAACAGAGATACTAGTGAGTCTATGAGACAACCCCTTCATGTAATATCATGTAATTATTTGTTTCTACCATCTGTGATCTTTCTTCTTTCAAATATGTTTTTTACTATGTCATTGATTCTCAGGCAGCGGGTGTGATTTGCTTATTTGTTGTATTTTATTATGTTTTTGTTTCTATATGATTATTATTTCCCTCATTTAAAATTCAAAAACATGTGTCTGAATATTAACGAGCTCTTTATGCAATCTAAAGATGGGTGTTACTGGTCAATGTTATCAATGACTAATGAGGAGAAACCTGCTGTACATGGTGAAAAATTTGAAAGCTCTTTCCACCCTAACCTAGAAGGATGTTCATTCTAGTATAATTTTCATATACAGTATGAATTTGAATTGCCCAAGATAAGGGTTTCTGCTAAGCAAATAAATAAAACTTATTTATGCTTGCAGGTCAACTCACAGAAAAAAATATAGGTATACTCTCTTCTTTTAAAGGTAAGTGCCCCTTTTCTCTAAAACAAAAAAAATAACAATATGCTATTTACGTAAACCATATTGTTTATTACATGTCATCAGTTCATTTAGTTGACAGCTCCTAGACCAGACACAAAAATTTATTAAGAATATTAATACATGTGTGCGAGGTGCACCGGGTCAGAAATAACAAGAAAGCATTATATTAGATTTTCATCTTTAACAGTTAAATGTCTGCAGTAGAGCTCTTAACACAATAAAAATGTGAGCTATTACAAATGTTAAATAGGTTTTAAAATTGAAAGAGCAAACTAAAGAATATATTATTAATTAAAGTTTATTTTTGCAGCTTAGTGTATATACTATTTATTGGTGAGAAAAAAAATTGAGTTTCTCTTATTTACAAGTTCCTCTTCACAAGTCATTTCATGAAAGGCTTGTCAGTGATGCCTTTTATAGAGTTCTTCTAAACTGTTCTGAACGTTTGAGTTTCTATCAGCACAGAGAAAACGTTCCCTCCTTTGAGGAAAAAAGACCCTTTAAATCACTACCTGTCATGAACCTCTCCAGAGGTCTCACCCTTAATTTCTGTCTATAACTAGATCTTAATATTCACTGCTTGTATTCCTTTTACTCAAATTGACTTTCCACTGGTACTAACACCACTTTATACAAGCACTAGCTCAGCCAGCTTTAGCTACTGTAAATGAATTCTATTTAGTTGTTAATTAGTTTGGCGCACCATTCTTTACTGAATCCAAATCACTAAATTTAATCTATTGAGCATGGCCACTGAGGTTATGGAATTTAGGACTTAATCCAAACCTAATCCACTTTAAGAACGCTTACAGATACCAAAGGGTACAACCTATGGTCTTAGATTTTTCTTACCAGAGTTCTTGTGATAATAGCTTTCACTTTGTGATGCTCACTCAAACCACGATACCACAAAACTCCTATAAAGCTCATTTTTAGTTCTCTTTCAATGTATAGTGCAGAAAATTAACCATTGATAAAGACAACATTTCTCCATATACAGTAGTAGTGCTGTAGAATTAAAGTGTTCAGATAAAGTAAAATAATCTTTCTGTTGTATTGAATTTGGTAAGTATGATGAACTTCCAATAAACCAAATGCATTGGAATTCTGACACAAACTAGGACCTCATAAACTGGGTCAATTATGACACCCTCAGTAATGAACTGTCCATATCCATACCTCTTTTTCTACCATTCCAAGAAGGGTACTGGGTAAGGAAGAATACTACATGACCTCACAACCAATAACTGCTTGTGATGACTTGTCTTAAAAGATACTGCACAGCAACTGGGATTTGCTTTCTCATTCTCTTAACGTCTGATATCTCACAGCAGAAAGAATCCTATAACTGTTACTATTGTTGTCAGATTGGCAACTCAAACAGCTTAGCCTCAAGTGATTGCCAGACTGAGAAAGACTGGCATAAACCAGAACTCTGCCAAAGAGTTTGTCTGCAACAAGAGAAGTTTGGACGAGCTTCGAATTGTCATTTTGCCTGATCAACAAGATAATAAATTTGGATGTTTGTCAACACCACTGAATAGCTACTGGCTACTCATCATAACAGCAACAACCATGGGTACCACACTACCAAATATCTTTCTAACTCATTCCTTACTTGTGAATAGACCACAGAGACTCTTTGCATTCCAGGAAAGCGGACTTCAGGAAGTTGCAAAGTAGGAAATACTTTCTTTTGTATGTGCCACTGGACTTCATTGCCACAGAGCCAACAAAGATTGGACTGTTGTGTCTTGATCCAGTCTTCCACTCTCTCTAGGACTTTCAAATACAGTATATCTTACAAAAAATGCCCAGCTATTTATAGGAGACTAGGAGACCGCTTCAGAGAACATGTCAGGGCTGTGAAGATTAAAGATTTTTCCAAGCCCATAGTTTCTCATTTCACCTCAGATGGCCATGATCACACTGATCTGTCACTGTTCTCAAAGAAGGGTTTCTCAACTCCCACAGCAGAAAGACAACTGAAACTAAACTCATCCTGAAACTAGGTTCACACCTTCCCCCTTCTTCTCTATTCTCATGCAGGTTTTGACTTCACAACTTTCTCCATACCTCTCCACTTTGCACTTCCTGAGTGACCTCTCTGCCTCTCCCCTCTCCCTCCTCCTACACTTTTCCAGCTCTTGTTCTTCTGTACTATTTAATCTTTGCCGTCTACCCTGTCTTTCTCACACCTGAAGAAGGCTCCACGGCCGAAACGTTGTGTTTCCTTTCTTTTCTTTTCAGCATGGAATAAACCCTTTACCAGTTGCTTTGCAGCCTGTGCATGCTGACACAGCTCCCTACTTGAACTATAACAAATAGTTTGACTACTAACCTAGTTAGAGTCATGTATAGTCAATTAAACCTCTTGCTATTATCTCTTGTAATCCCTGAATAATGGATCAGCAATTTTTATGAATCATGGCATATTGCATCATATATAGTCACTTTTCTCTTGATTCTCTTGAAAATTCTGATCTGTTTCCTTTGAACTTTATGTCACCATTTATGATGATTTATTCATACTACCCATGAAGTACTCACAGAATTTATTGTTCTAATTTCTAATTGTTTTCTTCAACTTTCATTATGACAGCAGTCTTATTAATGCATTGTTCCAATTTAATATAAAATCCTTCTATATTGTCCAGATGAAGAAAATGATGTGTTAACAGAGTTGCATTTTCAAGCACTATTTTTCTTAACTTACATTTATATTTTTTAAGCTACCTGCATGTAACTGCCTGCACTTGTATATTGTGGGTGTGTTTTACATCTCAGTTTGAAACGGCGGACGCTAATGTTTTTTTTTTAGTTTTTGGTCTTTCAGTGCTGGTCAGGACAGACCAGTACTATAAGCTGCTGATTATCACAGCTAGTCTGTGTAATTAAAATTGTTCAGTTTTTGTTCTTGTGTTTTAGATTGAATTTATACTTAGTGTCCAAGCATTAAGGAGTGTTTCACATTTTGTATATCCCAGACTCTGCTCAACCCTTCATGCCCATGGGATATTATATTTTCTTACACAGTGGCTGATATAATTATTTCAACAGTCATTATAAGAGGTCTGATGACTTCTCTATATTATTTTTATATGTTAAAATCATATCTGCACTCAGTTAACTTTTTATTAAAAATCAACAATACATTCATTGCAGTTTAACAATATTTTTTCGTCTCTTAACATATATCTCTTTCAGGTCTAAACCACATTGGTTTTACTCAAAGCAGTCCTTCAGAATTAGCAACACTTTGAACCTAAGTAAAAAAAGTAAAAATTCATCTTTTACACTGCAATAGACTAGATACAGTCAGTATACATTCATAAACCTGATAGCAGATTGAAAATTTAATATATGGAGATACAACAAAATGCCCTTTCCTTCAGACTGCATGTTCCTCAGAGCAGCATCATATTTACACGAAATGTGGGTTTAATTCTCATCAAAGCATGCATCTGGTTGGGCCCTATGTATAGCAGCTTTCAGTGTATCACTTCCTTATTTGTACTAACCAGAAATCACCTAAAACTCTCTTGTCTATCAATACACTCAGAATTGTGAACCTCCCAAGACATGTTTTGTTTGTGTTCTGTAGCACAATAGTTTTAGAAAGATGTACTCTCTGATGAGACTGGTTTGGCAGTGGCTCTAAGCTCCAGATGCCACTGTACTGTAACTGCTCCGTCTCAGTGATGACTTTCAAATCGCTACAAACCTTTTTATTAAAGCGAGTTGCATTGATTTTCTGAAATCTGTTTTATGAAAAACACAGTTACATTATAGTATATATACAGTATATTGCTACCACATGAACTGTGAAACTTTTCTTTTTCTGCAGAGCTCCCTTTTTAATGTTTATTTTTCATGCTTAACCTTTAATCTGTGAATTAAAATTCCAAGTCTTTCTGTATGATTTTATAAAATGATTATGATTAAATTAAAAATTCAATTAAAAATAGTTTTTCAAACCATATCATTTTTTTGTACTTGCAGAGCAACCAGTAAAAGAAGAAATGGGTGGACTCTCTTCATTCATAGGTAATAATTTAAATTTTCTTTCTTTGTAAAACTGAACAAAATAGAGAGCCCCCAATATATTTGAGAAAAAATAAAGTCTCAGGATCAATTTGTTTACAGGTAAACAAATTCAAATCTCTATCTACTAATTCAGGTAAACCATTACTAATATTTACTAATATGTTTGCTCAGTTTACTAATTCATGTACACAGCTCAGTAAGTTGTACAGTACATACTGTAGATTATGTAACATGCACATTTCAATCATCTAATAATTGACTGTTCATGAAAATTATGGACTCATATTAGTGCAGTTAAGTTTAAATTGATTTAGTAAACAATTTTGTCTTCATAAAAATGCAAAATATTGTCTTGAGTATTGGCAGGGTGTGGCAAGGGCTTTCACAAAAACTGAAAAGACCGGGACCTATATATGCACAGGATCTGTGTGGGGTTAAAAATCTAAACACGGAACAGGAAAATGTTATAGCAATATTTTTTTTAAAAAAAAGGCATATTTTTAATGTCCACTGCAGGATACAATGTATAAAGAACGTGTGAGTTGATGTTGAATATAACAATTACTTTAAATGTTTTTTTAGAAAATTTGGAAAATACCACAGTATATGACATTCAGTATATAGATCCAAACCCACAACAGTTGGCTTATCTTTCATACATGAAAGAATTAAATCAATTTGAATTCTGCAGTCCTGCAAAAACTGTTGAGAGAGTCAAATTTGAAAGAATAAGCATACATGTTGATTCATATATGAAACCTAAATAATATTTACTGTAGATACTGTACATACTGTTACATACTGTAGATACATACTGTTAGTAATAAGTGATATGTGATGTGAGAAGTGATACAGGGAGAAATATGAAATATATTATTTTCTCTCTGCCAATAATACCACAAATGGATGAATCATAAATAATTTAAATAAAAAATAAATAAATATTGTCTTAGAAAATGACTTTTCAGAAGTTTTTCCAAAGTCTAAAATGAAAAAAAAGAATGTAATAATCTATAGAACCTAGGCACTGTTACAGTATGTGTGAAGCAGGGTGAATGCTGGGCTTCTGCAGATTTAATGCTTTGCACTTTGGGTTATTGTCATGCTGCATGCCCATTAGGTATAGAAGCATGTTTTCTACATAAGCAAACAAGTATGCACTTTGGAGTATTTGTAGTTTATTTCTCCGCATTTTAACATTTCCATCACTTTGTCAAAGGTATGATCTCATCTGTCCATCATATTGTATTTATATATGAGGATAATTATATATGATATAATGATATAATAACTAAAGATGGAGGTAGAAGAATGAAAACTGAAGTTTACAGTAAGTTTTTTTTTCTACTTGCAGTATATAGAAGAAAATGCTTCCATATCTCCTGGACAGCTCTTCACTATACAGCATAACAGTGACCCAAAACATATAGTCAGTACAAGGTCTAATTTCTGTTTTTGGTCTAGTTTGCTATAGATTATTTAATAAATTTCTTATTGATAATTCAAACTTTTATTCAAAACAAATTCAAATCACATTTCTTTACTTAGAGTTTGTAAAATATTTTCAGTACAAAAAAAAAGAAACACAACGTTTTGGCTGTGGAGCCCTCTTCAGGTGTGACATTGTCATTGTTATCTAACAATGTTATCTGACGTTTTTGATAACAAAACTACACATTGACATTCTGTTGTCGTTGCTTTTAATGACGTTGATTTTCCATTATCTTAATGTTGTCATGGCAACGTTAGGTTAGATATCAGTTCAGTAATATTTTGTAATATTTTCTCTTAATGCAAAATAGATTTCAAGGCTTGGAAAAGGATAACTCCGTACTATTTTCAGCTCAGCAGTATGTTCTCTTAGTGTTAACTACTGTACATTTCAAGGCTTAGAAAAGGATAACTCGTGAGTGAAAAACTGGCATATCTAAAACTGCAGTTTCACATGTATTAGGTAGTTAATGTCACATCCACGCCGTCATATTGCTGGTCTAAAAAATAAGCCATCTTAGTGCGCTATCCTATGATAGGATCAATGTCTTCCACTTCTACAGAAAAGTGTTATGACATATTCCCAATGCAGAGTACAGCAATCAAAAACTGAGGAAACACTAGTACACTTGGCTTCAAACAGTATAAAATGGCAAAAATACTCCCTATTCATGGGTTTAATTTTGGGTGATCCATCCTACAGTATAATGTTCAATATTCCTACCTTTATTTAGGAGTTAGTTGTACTGTACATTAACATGGATTATTACAAGTTCATAAATATGATAAATAATAACTGATAGATAATGTAAGGCTCTGGCTGTCCCGTGACCCAGTATTGGATAAAGCTGTTAGAAAATAGATAGATGGATAGATAAATAATGTAGACAATACATTATATAATTATTGTGCTGGGCTCAGAAATATATCAGCATGTGATGTTGTCATATATCAGAAATAATACTATGTTGACTGTTGCCTCATTTCTGTTTTATTTATTAACCATACTATTTTTGGAGACATGGTTTAACTGAATCACATTTTACTGTAGTTGTTGTCAGCTTCTGGTCAGCAGCTAATAGAGAATAAAATGTCAGCCTCCTCACTGTGGCATATTCGCAGTTCAATTATTTTTAATATAGTACTCAGTGCTGTACTTCAGTTCACATGCATTGTTTAAGACTGGTGAAATGTTCTGTGAGTTGTAGCGTGAGACATTTTAAATAATATATGCTTAATTATATTAATATCGAGATACACAGTATATACAGTATGTATGGGTTTTTGAATGCATTGCTACTATTGCCATTGGATCTATACTTAAATCTCTGAAAATTCTTTTACTATCATCATGTTTTTATTCCTTTCTCTTGTCTGGAAAAATCCCTTGCCTAAAAGATTACTCCCTTTGAATCCTACTTTAACTACATCTACTTTTACTGCAATTCAATAAACTTTTTTTTTTAGGGAGCAATAGAAGATAATTATACAATACAAATTTAGTCTTATATAGCTCCCTTCAGACAGTGGAATTGAGTTGCTGTCCAAAGTTGAAAGAAAGATTTTTTTCTGCGTGTAAAGCAAATGAATAATATATAATATATTAATATTAATATTAAGGCTGGTTGAGGCTGGTACATTAATTTGAGTATCATCGGCATAAAAGTGAAAATAAAGTGTACAGATGCTAATGATATCACCAATATTGTATGTTGTGAATATACTGTAGCACTGTATCTAATATATAAATACAGTAAATTACTGTATGTTGTTATCGATACATTTTCTGGACACAATCCTGAACAACCCATACAGTCTCCAGGTGTTTTCCATGTCTTATTTCGGTGTTAATTGAGTGATGATGCTAAGGTACTTTTAAAACTTAAAGAAAACTGGTAACACAATAACCAGGATTGCCTATCCTTGTGGGTCTCTGAATTTGTTTTGTAGGAGCAGAAGGGGTTTGCATACACTGAGAGGCTGAGAATTATTGATTAACTGCTTTACTAGGACAGGAAACAGGTTATATGTGTTCCACAGTGGTATTCTAGGTACAGTACGCCCATTTGCATTTCATATACAGTACTTCACAACACATTGCTACAAATGCCCGTGTACAAGCATTTTCCCTTTCTTAGGTCTTGTGGAATTATGGAGATATTATAGCATATACAATTACTATACAATGACCTAATACAGTATGTTCGTAACAATAAGGATAGTTAATTTTTCCACTAGGTTTATGCTATGTAATACAACTTTTTCTTTTCTTTTACACTTCCACACAACCTAAATTTCTCAGCTTCTTAGAATATATTTTAGCTTCTTAGAATAAATTAGAATACATTTACTCTGCAACAGTTGTGAACTTAATAAACATTGTACAGTACAGTATATACAGCAAACACTGTTCATGTTAGTAGAATCCACTAAAGTAGAACATTTAAATATACATTTTACATTTAGTATTCAGGCTTACTGAAGAAAATATGTATTTGCCAATTTTTGTATTGTAATCCTTATACTAATCACAATTTAATTTCTGAGTCTTTATTTTCTTTAATTTTTCCTCTCTTTTGATTAAACAGGGTGAAAGACAAGCAATGAAAGTCAAAGTTTCATACAGTGAAATCTGCATGGAGAAGAAAAAAAGGTTTTGTTTTAATTCAGAGATAGTATTTTTGTTTCAAGGAGTAGCCATGTTTTAACTCTACACAGAACTCAGACAATTATAAGGACATTGATTGAGAAAAGATATATCATCTAAACAGTGCCATGAATATACTGTATATCATTAATGTTAAATTAATTAGCAATGGTGTGAGGCGTGGGACTAAAATTCTCATAAGTGGCTTCTAGTCTTCAGCTGATTATCTCCTGTGCCTTTTAGCCTTTAAATATTATTTTTATTGTATATAATTTATATCTTGTATTTTTTGTTTTGCTTTTGCTAGGTTTGTCTAGTAAATTACTTTTAAATGTTTTTTTCTAAATGTATCTGTTCACATCTCACATCTATTGTCCTATATAGAATTTCAGGGTATTATTGTATAGAATTTATTTAAGGGAACACCTTGTAGGGTTTCATAAATTAATACTTATACTGTATTACAAGAATATAAGTTTAGACTGTGTTTAAAAATGTTTTAAAAATAAAAAAAATAAAATACTAGTTCTTAGTTTCAATTGTATCTTTTGGTTTTCATAATTCACTGTTGATTCTGAAGAAATCCGGTTAAATCTGTCAGTGCTACTAAAAGATTAAGATTAAAAAAAGATAAAATATTAACCTTAACCTGTTTTTTCATACTTTGACATGCTTTTTGCATGCATGACCTGTTAATGGTCTTCAATAAAGCATGTTTTCGATCTCTTTCCGTGAAACTCATTTGTTTTTACTCAGCTAACCTCTATTCTCTATAAGTAGATAGCATTTTGCACTCTAAGCTGCCCTTTTCTGCTCAATACAAAACTGTGAGAACTTGACAGAGACTGGTATTTTCAATAGTTTCATTTTGAAAGTGACTCTCAAGAGGGTGTTGAGTACCCTCTACTGGCATCAGACAGAACTGTGCATCTTTTCTGGCATAACATTAATAGAATATAAACAGATATAATATATATATATCAAAATTGTTTTGTAGTTCTTCTTTTTGTTTTAACTTGTAATTTTTTTAGCATAAGACATAAATTCACAGTTTGGAGTATACTTGAAATAAATACACTTTTTCAAGTATCCATTTGCAGATGAAACTAAGTCATGCAAGTTTTTCCATTGTGCCATTTGTCTAGTAACAAGAAAGTGCATAAAATTAGATATACCATAACCAAGAACCAAGAATGCCAACACTGGAAACATACCTCAACATAACAATACAATGATGCATTTCTGTCTTAAAGAATAATGGAGTTACTAAAAGAAATGTGGTTATAGGCCACAACATAATCTTAAAGCCTCAAGTGGAGATCAGAAGGAAGAGAACAATTCTCTGCACCAGATCCTTGTAAATGTAGAGCTAAAGAAAAATATTAGAATTGGCAAGAAAGGGAAAAGTGAATATTGCAACATAGGCAAAAAATAATGTGAAGCATTTTTTCTAGCACATCAAACAATAGTAAAAGTGCAAATAAATAGTTTTTGAGTTTCTGAGAGTTAATAAAGATATGGCTATCATACAGGGACAGTTAGAAACAAATAATAATAATAAGCAGCAATAGAAAAACAAGGTAATCAAAAGTCTGAGATTTGGTCCTAGATAAAGTGAGCAAAGCATTTTTTAAATCTCTTCCCTTGGAACTAATTTGTTTTTGTTCTCAGCTAGCTTCTATTCAGCTATGGAATTATTATTATAATTATAATAAAAATGAACTTTATTTTATATAGCGCCTTTAAAGGTGGCTTCTCAAAGTGCTTTACAGAATGACAACAACAATAAATAAAAAGAATACACAAGATAAAAACACAATTATAATATACAGAGGAGACCGTGGATGGTGGTACTAAGGAAAGCAGAGGGGTGAAGAATGGAACCAGTTATGTAAAGAAGGTTTTGAGTCTGGATTTGAAGAAGTTAACAGAAGGTGGGCAGAGAGTTCCAGAGCTTGGGGGCATAACAGGAGAAGACCCTGTCACCCATAAAATGTAGATGGGCTTGAGGGACAGTTAGGAGACCAGCTACAACTGAACAGAACCTATGGGAGTTCAGAGATGTACTGTATGATGGAGCCAGATTATTTAAAGCCTTAAAAGTCAGTAACAAGATCTTGTTCTAAATATCGGACTTTATAGGCAACCAATGTAGAGATTTAAGTGTGAGAGTGATATGCTGCCAAGGTCTGGTGTGATTTAGAAATCTAGCTGCAGTGTTTTAAATCTAGTAAAGAGGTTTTGAATTTTATGTTATCAATTCAGGCTATCTGCATCAGACACTGATAATGTAGGCTATGTTTATAGATAAAAGATAAATAAATCACATAAATAAATCACTGATGGTATATATTATTGATATACAGATGTAGCCATTCAAAATGCGTGCTAAAAATCCATACCGCAGGAAATGATCTACAGCCTACCACAGTACATGATTCACTGGCCAAATTGACCAACATGTGGCACTTGTGGTGCATTAGGTGTTAGGGAAATAATTGCTTCAAAAGTTAAAGTTGGCAAACATCCCTCCATTTTTGTTCATCTGGCCAAACCTGTGTCTCCCCATGACCATTGTTATCTCATCTCATTTCAGCATGGAAGGTGCTTATACTGTAATTACAGTTATGTCCTTTATCTTTGAGGTCCTTTATATTGCTTTTGTTTTGTAGTCTGTAGTAGAATTCATCTTTAGTTTTCAAGTCTCTTCATGTCTTAAGTTAATGCATATCACTGGTGGTTGTTTAGCTTTGTTTTCCTGGCATTGGCTCTAAAACAAGCCTGGATGATTCTTGGGCCTGCTGTCTCCCAGCTGATAAGTGTTCGCTGTGCAACTTTATCATCTCACCTGACAAGAGCTTCAACTGGCCTGCTTGCATCGGTCTGGTCTCACTCAATCCAAGCACTTCAATGTTGTAGTTGGGCATAGTAGGAGTGTATGTTTTTCAAGGAGATGTAATTGAGTGAAGTGTAATTGAGACAGGGTGCCTCACAACAATCTGCTTATGAAGGAGGCAATTTAAGAACAAAAAGGCACTCGATTCAGAAAGGTCTAACATGATTTCAAGTATTCAATTTTCTTTTCATGTAAATATTACTGAGCTTAAATACAGAGAACAATTAATTTCTGACAGATGTTAATTTAAAAAGTACACTACATATAATTAACTATCATGTTTTGATGTACAGTAAATGATGTAAGTAAATGTTGACTCTAAAATGCACTCCAGGTCTGGAGAAAAAAACAATATATACTGCAATTTTTGTTTTCAATTTTATGTTATGATCACATGGACACTTTTTGCTTGGAATGCCTGAACATTTTTTGCAACAACTACTACTGCACTCCAGTGATTCTGAAAGAGACTACAATTAAAGCAAAGACTTACTTAAACACTTATTTAACTAAATACCCTAGCACAGTGTTTCTTGATCAGAGTATTAGATCTAATGGAGTCAATATTATCAGCTTATAGTAAAAATATTGTTGGAGTGAGAAACAAAAAAAGTCCTCTTACTAGAGCTGACTCTCCTAACAGGCACCGATTAAATACAAACACTGTTATGGAATGTATATTGCGTCCAGTGAAAGCTATTTCTGATAGGTTGTGATCAATGTACCTTCTGATTCTTTAAAAACTGAGCAAACGGGAGCATCTCGTGTGCACAAACATCACTGCTATTAGCAACTTGAGGGTTTGCTAAATGTATTGAAGTTTTTTGGCATACCCAAAATGAACCTAAACTAGTATCATATATTTTAATATGGTAATCCATCCAGTTTCTTTTTCTTTGTCAAATACAGAGTCAAAGGGTAGCCATAGCCTATACCAGCAAAAAAAGGATGCATACAGCCTGGACATGATGCCAGTCAGTCACAGGGAGCACACAAGAAGCCAGTTAACCTACCAGTATACTGTATGTTTGGACTTTGGAGGGAAAGCAGTACGATTGGCGAACACACTTGGCCGTGCCCCTCGGACCACACCTGCACCATCTACCTCATTATGATTTCTTATTTATTGCACATCTACAGTCATTGTTTACATGTCTGCATTGTTTATATTCAAACTGTTTACTTGTTTACTTGTACATTGTCTACTGTTTGTTTGTATATTGTCTTGATGCACTGTCTGCACTTTGTGTTTTACACTTTTTTAACAATCGAGAAACTTTCTGTAAGAATTCCATTGTACCAGTACATGTACTGGTTACATATGGCAATAATGTTCAAGTTCAACAGGAGCACCCATAGGAAACCCGCATTAACACAGGGAGAACATTGAAGCGTCACACAAATAGCACCCCGAGAAATGGACCTCATACCGCAGTGCTGCAAAGCAGCTATTCTAACCACTGCACATGTCACCCCATTACCTAATTATATTTAAAAAAAAATACGATTTAAATATTTAAATAAACATTAAAGGTTTGATTCACTTGTTAACGCTGTCCCCGGTTTGGCACCTTTAAGAGGCAGAGCCCTTATTGAGATGGGCATGTTAATCAGTTAATCAGACTCAGCTGAGTTCATGCTTTAAGAAAAGAATGACTATTTCCCTCAGCAGAGATTAAGCTAGGATCTCAGTCCTATGCTAGTCGCAGACAAGTGAAAATGTATGATCATGTCTCCTGCATACCGAGACCTGGCATTGAGAGGACCAGGCTGAAGTAATGCAAGAAGTGAGTGTGAGATGTGTCTAAGCTGCGAGTGTCTGCCTTCCGAAAGAGAGAGAGAAGTGAAGCTGTAGCTTTAAGCCTTTACGGGGAGAGTACTTGAGTGACAGTCCCAGAGGGGATTGTGCAGAAAAAGATGTACGTTATTGAAACCAGCAAGCAGCTGGGAAGAGTGTCAGTCACAGAGGAGAATGTGTAATTGTAATTCAGAGAGAAGCTGAAAAGTTCAAGAGAGTTGGAGAGATTTAAAGAGAACGCAGCTTGTTTTAGTGTGAGAACAGGGCTGTCCAGTAAGTCCACTGTGTGAGAGTTGATATGAGTTAGTTTGTGTTAAGTTGTTAGAGAGGGAAGCGAGGCAGAGGGACCTGGCCATACTTTTTGTGGTACTGGGGGAAAGAGCAGGGTCTAACCACTGACCTCTCCCTAAAATGGACCAACAAGAAGGCACGTGACAGGTGAAGCTCAACAAGTCTGGGAATCCACAGAGAAGGGCTCGGTGATGCCCAGAACCTAAAATGATCTTTGAGAAGATCACCTAGGACAGTGGAATGAGTTGGAGACTCTGGGCCTGAGACTCTGCAAGCCCAGGGCCCAGACGTCTCTGACTATGTGCGCCATGTGTCCTTGTACCCAGAAAAGAGGGCTATGTTCTTTGCCATTCTTGTAGGATGTGCAAAAGTAGAAACAAAAGTGCAAAAAAGTTCCCCGGGAGGCTATAAGGCTTGTGAATGAAGTGGTGGCATCACAATGTCGCCATGCCCTGCACTCTCTCTTGCAAACGCCGTTATATTCCAAAACCCACTGTTTCACGATCTTATTCCTAACTGAACCCATTACATTCTCACATGCACCAGATTCCACAAATTCTCACTATCGGACCAGTTACTGTATCTATCCAAGTCCCTTTCCTTTCAGTATTTAAAGTTCCCTCACGCACCAACACATGCTCACTATTGAGAAGCCTCCCGTAGTATTCTCTTGTGGCACACTCTATGGATTTCGTTTTTCGGATTGTCTTTCTCGGATTTTCCTGGTTACTGGACTCATTGCTTCTCCAATTGACCAAGCCCCTGGATTTTGGATATTGTCACTGTGCTACTCTACATTCTGCAGAATTCACGGCTGGGCATAAGGATCCTATTTTTATTTAATTAGCAATGTCTCTTACAATATTCTTTCACATCACAAAATGTTTCTAGGAAGGTTAATTCAGTAATGTTGTCTTGGACCCTACATTTGAAAAATGCAGGTTTATCTTTTAATGTTCTCAAAAGATATGGCTCCAAAAAGATTGTTTAGTGGGGATGATAGAGAAGGTGTGGAGAATTACATTGAACAGATATGTAAACTAGTCAAATATATTTATTTTAATAAAACTAAATAACTAGCTTTTGAATTGTACTGTAATTCTCGCGTTATGAACTCCCTTACACCTGTGATCCGCTTTATTCAAACTGTTTCTAAAAATGATGTTGTTTAAATAAAAGTTGTGAAATTTTTCACAAATCGTGAAAATGCATGTGGTCTGAAGGCTCTGTGTCATTTATTCTCAAAGTTATTGACATCTGAAACATCGTGTCTCATAAATAGGTGCTTTAATAAGAAAACAAAGGTTATGAAAACCAGAGAAAACAAATGACCCTGAACAAAATACAAGACGTTTGGAATTATTATTTATCATCTTTATTAATAAATTAATACTGTTAATATTGATCAGATACATTATTACAGTTCTAGTGGTCTTTTTAATACCACTTTGTTTTTCTTGAATATAATTGTAATATATACGGTTTTGTTTTAAGGCTTGTTGTAAAGGCTTGTGTTAAATTGCCCCACTGAATAAAGTGTTTTGAATTTAATTAAACCGGTTGAACTGTTTTTTACTCCCACTGTTGACAGTATTCATGTTTGCTCATTCATGTTATTATTTCATTATTAATCTCATTAAACACGGAATACTTTGTGATATATAAAAAACAATACATAATTGTTAATATAGTGTACATAATATTTACTATTTTATTTTTTAAAAGGAGTCTTTCTGTTCTAGAAGAAAAACTCGCACTCTTAGCAAGTATTGAACCATGATCCCCCTAGATGGGGCCCTGTTGACAAACCCACTGCACCAATGGGCCACTCAGATACACAGCTGAAACAAACAGCTTAAAATATTTCAAAAGTAATCATGAGTGAATGAGTCAGAAAAAATAAAACATGTTTGCAAAGAAAGTGGACTATGGTAATACTACCAGCTATTTAAATACAGTATTGTTATATTTAGATCCTTAAATTTAATATAATAACTTATTTAGTTACGCAATTCCATATTATATTGCCTATTAAGCGGATTCTAAACAGTACACATTTTTTATACGAAATAACGACAGCAAGTATTCATAGAAAAGGTTAAAACATTTTAGTTTTTTACAAAATATTGAAGTAAGATGTGAAGACGGGGTTAATTTTAAGTCCTTTCTGCATGAAGATTAGACTTCTAAGGCTGGAGTTTATGGCAGGAAGGGGGGTTAACTGATAAGGATTCCAGATGTGAGCTAGGAGAGCTAGGGAACCCCCTGGGGACTAATCCCTGACCATTTGGCCAAAAAGCTGTAAACTGGTCAAACACGTGACCTTCCCCCTTTACCATAATAATGAATGACGTCAGAGCAGCAAGGAAGGACTATATAAACCTAAAGTTTGTACTGGCACTTTGAACAATGTTTCGGTTTTGTTGTTTCTTGCGGGAAACAAGACTTCGGCTTTATTGTTCCTTACATGCAATAAACTCATCTGTTTAACTTCATCTCGGGATCCAGAACCTTATTTTTTTCCGTTACAACAGTATATAAACTTAATATAGTCAGAACAAGCACGCCAAACCTTTTCCAAAATAACCACAGTAAGTGAATGATTTAAAGACTTTGATGCATGAAATATTTGGGAAGAAAGTGGAATACTGTTGTGTATGCTTTATTTAAGCTACCACTACCCACCATATACAGGATGTATAATATATTTATATTCCTAAATTAATATCACTTATGATGATATGATGTTCAGAGACATTATGCTCCTATTTTTATGCTCAGCTACCAACATTTCCCTGCCTGGAATTAGTTGTAAAATTCCATATTAAAATTCCATATAAAGTGGTTTTAAACATGCACAGTAGAAAGATTAAATGAAGCACTAACATCTAATGCACCACAAGTGCCACCTATTGATCATCTTTGGCCTGTGAATCACATGCCATGGTAAAACACAGACGCTGTAGTGTGTTATAGACTTTTAATGCACTTTCTGAATGGCTACATTTGTAGCATGACATAAGATTGATAATTGAATCAACATAACCATTAGAAGAGAAGTAACCACTACCCAACAAAGCACATTCTTGCAGGCAATACACACAAAATTAATAAAGGGGCTGTGTGTTTATATGGCATTTTCTATGTGCAATAGCTTAATTGTATTTGACTCAAATTTCCTCCTTTTATTCCTGGACTCTGTCATTGTGATTAAGATCAACATTTTGTTGCACTGAGTCTAATGACAGTGAATAAAATTAACAAATCATCCAAAAAGTAATGAAATGATTTACAGTAGGGTCTCAACATCTATGAATTTAGTATTCACAAATTAGCTTATTCACCATTCAGTCTGAAAGGAATGTTGGACAAAAAATGAGCAGAGTGGATTGAAACCGTGCCAAAGGTTGTTAAGCACAGCAACAAATTAATTGTGCCATAGACTAGGATCATGAAGCAAAAGTAGCTAGTGAGTTAGCTTTCTGTAAAAAAGCTTTCTGTGTTAGACCCTCAATGTCTATCATTACCTATGACAGACAGGTACTTTTAAACGTGAGGAAAGACTCCTTAGGGTCATCAAACAACTTTTTTCACGTACCGGACCCCACCTGCCGGATTGGACAAAGATGCGGTGAACAACAACAACAGGTGGGCAGACTCCGGGGGAGACGAGGCGGCGTACTCGCGCGACTATGAAGGCGTCCGCACAGACCACCGCTGCAGTCTATTTTCTTAGCTAATGTTCAGCCACTGGACAAAAAGATAGACGAGCTACATTGTTGGATCCATGCGGAAAGGGACCTGAGGGAATGCTGTGTATACGCCCTCACTGAAACCTGGCTGAATGCATGCGTCCTGGATACCGCCATTCAGCCAAAGGGGTTCACCGTTTACCGCATGGACAGAAACCACCAAACAACCGGCAAACACAAAGGTCAACAGCAAATGGTGCACCAACGTGGAGGTAATCTCTAAATCCTGCTCACCGAATCTAGAACACTTCTTCTTCTTCTTTTTCACAGCCTTAGTCCCAGACTGTCCTGGGGTCAGCTGCTTTGGTTGCTCTTCTCCACTTGTCTCTGTCGAGCACATCTTCCTCACTCACTTCACATACCTCCATTTCTTTTCTGACACAATCTATCCATCTCTTTCTAGACCTGCCTCTTCCCCTGTTACCTTCCACCTCAAATTCCATTACCCTCTTTGTTACTTCCTCAACGTCCCTCCTCATGATATGTCCATACCACCGTAACCTCGCCTCTCGCATCTTCTCAACCACATCCACCACCCTACATCGTCTACGGATTTCTTCATTTCTGATCTTATCCTTCATTGAAATCTGCAGAATCCATCTCAACATCCTCATTTCAGTTCTTCTCATCAAGTTCTCTTCCCTCTTTCCAACTGCCAAGCATTCAGCTCCATATAGTAGTACAGGTCTAATCACAGTCTTGTACATTTTGCACTTTAACTTTCTAGGAATTTTCCTGTCACAGATTATTCCAGTTATTTCTCTCCACTTGTTCCATCCAGCTTTTACTCTTTGTTTTACTGCCTCCAGTGTTTCTCCTCCCTTTACCAGTTTTGATCCAAGGTATTTAAAGCCATCAACCTGTTTCAGTTTTCCTCCATTTGTCTCCTCAACATTGGTCGTAGTATCTCCTCTTCTCTCCATTACCATTATTTCAGATTTTTCTGCATTCATTTTCAGTCCACCCTTTTCCAGACTCCTCTGCCATTTGAACACTTTCTCCTGTAGTTCTACTTCTGAATCTGCCATCAGTGCCACATCATCAGCAAAGATGAGTTCCCAAGGCACTTCTGTTCTTACCTCCTCTGTCAGTGTGTCAATAATGTTTATAAAAAGGAAAGGACTTAGTGCTGATCCTTGGTGTACTCCAACTGTGATTTCAAACTCTTTTGTCTCTCCCCGTTGTGTGACCACCTTTGTAGTTGCATCTCTATAGGTTGCTTGAACTAACTTCACCATGCTTTCTGGTACTCCTTTCTTCCTCAAGCACCAATACATCACCTCTCTGGGCACACGGTCATATGCCTTCTCCAAGTCCAGAAAGGCCACATACAGCTTTTTCCCTTTCTCTAGTGTCTTCTCCTGTAACTGTCTCATCACAAAAGTGGCATCTGTTGTGCTTTTCCCCGCTGAGAATCCAAATTGTGAGTTGTGGATCCTGACTATCTTCCTGAGTCTCTTGTCCAGAATTTTTTCCAGGATTTCCAATCCATGTTCCAGAAGTTTTATTCCTTTATAGTTTTTACACTCCATTGGGTCTCCTTTCTCCTTGTAGATGGTAACCATACTGCTTTTTGTCCATTCTTCTGGAATTCTCTCTTCCTTTGCAATATTGTTTAGCAATCTCATCAGCCACTGAATCCCCTCTTCATCGAGGTTCTTAAAGTGTTCTGCTGCTATTCCTGATGGTCCAGTTGCTTTGTCCACTTTCATCTCTTTGATAGCTTCTGTCACTTCCTTTACTGAAATTTCTTGGATTGACCCACACACTACGTCTGCCTCCACTAGGTTCTCCCTCTCATTTTCTACATTTAACAGATTTTTGAAGTACTCCAGCCATCTTT
Organism: Atractosteus spatula; assembly: GCF_055471065.1. Lineage (NCBI taxonomy): Eukaryota > Metazoa > Chordata > Actinopteri > Semionotiformes > Lepisosteidae > Atractosteus > Atractosteus spatula. The sequence continues at coordinate 30,815,718 of NC_142712.1, forward strand.
GCTTGATCTGTTCTTCTTTAATCAAGACTCTGCCTTCTCCATCCTTGAGTACTGCCACCCGGATAATATCTTTTTTCTGTCTCGCTCTATGTTTAGCAATCTTGTAGATTTGGTCCTCTCCTTCCTTTGTTTCAAGTTTCTCATACCATTCTTTCCAGGCTCTTTCCTTTGCTCTTGCTACACTTCTTTTTGCTACCTTTTTTAGTCTCTTATATTCTTGTAATTCTCCAGTGCCATCTTTCAGTGTCTTGTATGCTTTTTTCTTTTCCTTCAGTGTTTCCTGAACTTCCATATCCCACCACCACTCTTCATTTTCCCCCGGTCTGCCTCCTCTTGTCTTTCCACAAACCCTGGTAGCAGCCTCTTCTAGGATGTGACTCATCTCAGTCCACTCTTTTTCAACTGAAGGCTCCTCTGTTTCCTCTGTGTTGTTTTTCATTTCTCTCACCAGCCTGTTGAAATTTATTTTGTATTCTCTCAGTTTCCACACTTTTGTTCGTGCTGGGTGTTTTCTCTGCTTTATTCTTCGCTCCTTCAATATTGTGATGTCCATCACCAGTAGCCTGTGTTGTCTGGTAACAGCCTCATAGGGCAGGACTTTAGCATCTTGGACTTTCGCTCTATCAATTCTTCTCACTAATATGTAGTCTATTTGGGTATCATGGCCTCCACTCCTGTATGTCACCTTTTGCTCATAATTCTTCGTGAACCCTGTGTTCACTGCAAACAATTCAAGAGCTTGGAGTGTTTCTAGTAGCCTTCCTCCTTCTTCATTTCTCTCTCCTAGCCCTCTCTGACCATGTTCATCTGGATAATCTGGGCATTTCTCTCCTAAATGTGCATTGAAGTCTCCTCCAATTACCACCATTTCATTTCCTGGGATTCTGCTAACCACTTCTTAGAGATCTTCCAAGAAGCTATCCTTTTCCTCCTGTGGTCTTCCTACCTGTGGTGCATATACAGAGATGATATTCCACAACCCGCTCTCAAAAGCCACCTGTACATTGATAATCCTGTCTGAGTGTCTTACCACCCTCACTATCTTGTCTGCTAGGTCTTTGCACACTATCACACCCACTCCATTCATTTTTGTACTCTTTCCAGCGTATAGAATCTTGTATCCCTCTCCTAGGTGTCTTGAGCTGTTTCCTTTCCACTTGGTTTCTTGCACACACAAGATCTCCACTTTTCTCCTTGCCATAGTTTCAACCAATTCTCTCCCTCTCCCTGTCATGGTACCAACATTCCAACTCCCCACTCTCATTGACTTAACATTCCTTCCAGGCCCCTTTACCTTGTTTCTTTTCTGTAGCCCCCACTCTACAGTTTTCCCCACAGTAGCATAATTTCCGTTAGTACCCTGCTGGGACACAGCACTAATGGCTGCCGTTGTTAACCCGGGCCCCAACCGATCCGGTATGTGCTTTGTGTTCTTTGCAACCATGGTTTTGACAAGATGGTTTTACGTCCGATGCCCTTCCTGACACAACCCTTTTAGTCGCCTCTTACGACAGGCAGGGATACCCAGGAGGTATTCTGATCCCCCTCTCGAGGGAAATCACCGAATCTAGAACACCTGACCATAAAATGTTGACCCTTTTATTTGCAGAGGGAGTTTTCCGCCACTATTATCACAGCTGTTTACATTCCACCTCAAGCCTGCGTGGAAGCAGCACACAGTGAACTCCACGACATTATCAACAAGCACAAAAACTCCCACCCGGAAGCCGTCTCAATTGTAGTCAGGGACTTCAACCACTGCAATCTGAGGAAAGTACTGCAAAAATACATTCAGCATGTCACTGTACCGACAAGAGGAGGCAATATTTTGGACCACTGCTACACAACAATAAAAGGAGCATACAAAGTGCTTCCCAAACCGAGTTTCGGTAAGTCGGACCACATCGCTCTCTTGTTGCTTCCTGGGTACAAACAGAAGCTGAAGACCTCCCCCATTGCAAACAGGTCAGTGCGTTATTGGTCTGAGGAGACGGAAAGCAGGTTAATAGACTGCTATGATAGTACAGACTGGGACGCATTCAGAGCTCCAGACACAGATTTAAATGAGTATACGGACGTGGTCACCAGCTATATTAAATACTGCACCGACATTTGTGTACCAGAAAAGAAAATTAGGACATTTCCCAATCAGAAACCATGGTTCAACAACAACATTCGCAATAAAATAAAAGATAGTTCCACCGCGTTCAAATCGGGGGACAAAGAGCTGTACAGGGAATCAGAGTATGCATTAGAGGAAGCCATAAAACACACTAAATGGAGCTACAGAGTGCGGCTTGAAACGCAATGCACTGACACCCGGAGGCTGTGGCAGGGATTACAGTCAATCACAGGCTACAAGGGCTGTAGCCAGGAGATCGAAATGAACAGCAAATCCCTGCTGGATGAGCTGAACCATTTCTATGCCCGCTTTGATGCTCTGAACACGGGCACTGCTGAGAAGACCCCAAGTGTACAGGGGAAGTTCTGAATCTCTCAGAGCAGGACGTGCAGAAGACTCTGAGTAGGGTGAAAATCCATAAGGCTGCAGGGCCTGATGGGATACCACCTCGCGTCCTGAAGACATGTGCAGCCCAGCTGACCACAGTGTTTACAGACATCTTTAACTCCTCCCTCTCACAGTCCATTGTCCCCTCCTGCTTAAAAAAAAACACTATTGTTCCACTCCCCAAAAAGGCAAAAGTGACGTGCCTCAACGATTACCGCCCTGTAGCATTAATAATTAATTAATTATAATTGCTTACACTTATATAGCGCTTTTCTGGACACTCCACTCAAAGCGCTTTACAGGTAATGGGGACTCCCCTCCATCACCACCAATGTGCAGCATCCACCTGGATGATGCGACGGCAGCCATAGTGCGCCAGAACACTCACCACACATCAGCTATCAGTAGGGAGGAGAGCAGAGTAATGTAGCCAATTCATAGATGGGGATTATTAGGAAGCCATGATTGGTAAGGGCCAAGGGGAAATTCTGGCCAGGATGCCGGGGTTACACCCCTACTCTTTTCGAGAATCGCCCTGGGATTTAATGACCACAGAGAGTCGGGACCTCGGTTTTACATCTCATCTGAAGGACGGCGCCTGTTTACAGTATAGTGTCCCCATCACTACACTGGGGCATTAGGACCCACATGGACCGCAGGGTGAGCGCCCCCTGCTGGCCCCACTAACACCTCTTCCAGCAGCAACCTTAGTTTTTCCAAGGAGGTCTCCCAGCCAGGTACTGACCAGGCTCACACCTGCTTAGCTTCAGGGTGTTGCTAGTTGTGAGTTGCAGGGTGATATGGCTGCTGGCATTAACATCTGTGATGATGAAATGCGTGGAGAAGCTGGTGTTGTCACACATCAACTCCTCTGCCAAGGAGTCCCTGGACCTCTTGCAGTTCGCCTACCAGAGCAACAGATCAGTTGATGATGCTGTCTCCCTGGCTCTATATACAGCCTTGGAACACCTGGACACTAAGAACTCATATGTGAGAATGCTGTTTGTGGACTACAGTTCAGCATTCAATTCCATCATACCCAGTCAACTGGGGACAAAGCTCAGGGGATTAGGTCTGTGCAACTCTGTCTGCAACTGGCTGCTGGACCTTCTAATCGAGAGACTACAGGTGGTGCGGATAGGCAATAAAACATCAACACCACTCACCCTGAGCACTGGAACCCCACAAGGCTGCTGTCTGAGTCCAAGGTTGTACTCCCTGTTCACTCACGACTGCACAGCAAGACAGCAACAACCACATTATTAAGTTTGCGGATGACATCACTATAATAGGCCTGATCAGTGATGATGACGAGTCCACTTACAGGGATGAAGTCGTACAGCTGCTTAGCTGGTGTCATAGCAATAACCTCGACTTGAACGTAAATCAAATGAAAGAGCTAATAGTGGACTTTCGGAGACACAGGCCACACACTCACAGCCCATTCAGTATTGATGGAACGGAAGTGGAAACAGTCACCCGCTTTAGGTTTTTGGGAATTCACATTTCTAAAGATCTAACCTGGACTGTGAACACTGACTCTGTCTTGAAGAAGGCTCAGCAGCACCTTTATTTCTTGTGGTGACTCAGGCAATGGGGGATGCCAGTACCTGTGTTGGTGAACTTCTACTGCTGCACCATTGAGTGCATCCTCACTAATGGGATCACAGTGTGGTACGGCAACACCTCTTCTTGAGAAAGAAAGGCACTGCAGAGAATGGTCAATATGGCCCAGAAGATCATTGGCTGTGGTCTCACCGAGATTAAACAGCTCTATGAGGACCGCTGCCGTGGTTGAATTCTGGCCATCACAGAGGACAGTCACCACCCCAGGCATGAGCTCTTCACCCCATTGCCCTCAGGCAAGAGATACAAAAGCATACGGACACTTACTGTACCACCAGATTCCTCAATAGCTTCTATCCACAAGCAGTGCGATTGGTGAACTCATTTACCATGCCCCTCGGACCACACCTACACCATCTACCTCATTAGGATTTCTTATTTATTGCACATCTCCAGTCATTGTTTACATGTCTGCATTGTTTACATTCAAACTGTTTACTTGTTTACTTGTACATTGTCTACTGTTTGTTTGTATATTGTCTTGATGCACTGTCTGCACTTTGTGTTTTTACACTTGTTTTAACAAGCAAGAGACTTTCTGTAAGTAAGAATTCCATTGTACCAGTACATGTACCAGTTACATATGGCAATAAAGTTCAAGTTCAAGTTCAAGCTTCTCCTTGCACCTTGTCCAAGCCCAGTATCTGCTCAATGGGTTTTCATTTTTATATGATAACACTTTTTTGTTCATTTTTTCTTATGTGTCACTTGTTGTTAAAGATCCACAAAAATTTCTTGCCTGTCCAGTTGTCTGATTAGAAACCCTGAATCATCCCTGGCAGAGGAGCTTAACTGCTACCTTACATTAATGTGGTAGCAATCACTGATTAGTCCACAGTTTTATGTTATGTACTGTAAGTGGTACATCCACAAAAAAAGCAAGACCAGAAAGCAATGTAGGATTAGAAAAACAAGGAAAAAGCTTTGGTGGGGCGGTTAAATACACACAAGTGTCACACAGAGCTAGGTCTAATGTACACATGCAGCCATTCAAAGTTCGTGGTACAAACCCGGACCGCGGGCATCTACGCACAAGCCACCGTGCCATACTGTGGTACGTGATTGGCTGGCCAAAATGACCAACAGGGGCACGCGTGGTGCTTTGGTCGGTAGTGAAAAGATTTAATCATTTAATCTCTTTACTGTGCACGTTTTAATCCGCTTAGTATTGAATATTTATATGGAATTTTACAAGTAAAGGGAAATTTCAGTAGCTGGGCATAAAAAGAATAGGAGCATGATACATCTGAAGGTCATAAACGATATTAATTTAGGAACATAAACATATTATGTAAACTGTATATTGCTGGTATTGGTAGTTTAAAGAAGAAATACACACCAGTATTTCATTTCTCCCTAAACATTTTAAGCATCAAAGTCTTACATGTGGTTATTTCAGAAATGTTTTTACGTGCTCCTTCTGACCATGTTACTGTACGTTTATATACAGTACTTTGTGAGAAAAGTGATAGTTTTAAGCTTTTCTGAGAATATGCTGGATATCGGAGTAAACAAAAGCATACTTTTAGAATTTGATTCATAGGGAATATAATATGGAATCGCGTATCTAAAGAGAACAGGGTCTTGCAAGTTTCAGGCCTGTTTTCATGACCTATCAAGAGCAGGAAGTATAATCCAGAATTTGTAATCGAACCCATAATGTCACAAATGTAACACCTGTGTGTGGAATAAGAAGCAGCCACAGAAAAAGCTATGCAATGACAGACGGTTTTCTGAATTAGTGTATTATGGCAATATTATTGACAGTGTCAAGTCTCTTGAATTGATGACTGTTTAACTCTTGGTTGCTGGTATAATTTTCATCTTTGCAGCAGCCACTCTGGTTCAGTGCTCACAGTGAGGGGAGTTTGGCAGACCAGGGCTGTCATTTCGTCAGTCAATGTTAAAAGATATCCCTTTATATTTGTTGACTTGTCTAAATTTAAGTTCCAGTATTTTTCAAGTTATGTCAAGTATACTCTAAGTTATAAGTTATGTTTTTTGTTGGTTTCTGTTTTATCTCCACACTAAATGGTTGGATTCTTTTGTGTATTTTTCATATTTTCAATGCTTGTGTTTTGCAGAAAGTGATGCATACTGTACTTTGGTACCACAAGAACTTGAAAAGATATTAGACATATGGTATTGATTTAGGAAATACTGTGTTTGTAATAGTAATATGATTACTAATTTTTGTGTTAGGACACACACTTCTTCATGTTAGAAAAAGCTAATTTTTTTATGTATTGTCATTTTCTTCAGTTTGTCAACCAGAGGGGTGGGGGAAATATTAAAATATACTCCTTTCTTGTTTGTGATGTAGTATAATGTGCTTTCTGAATTTAATTTGTAGAAGTAATAAATATTTTAGCAAAATGAGAAAAAATAGCATACCATGAGAGATAAGCAGAAAGAGCTAAAGATAAATATCAGAGATAAGATATGTAGAACATCAGTAATAAAACTAGCATTTTTTTAAGAAAGCAGACCCCAGTGACAATAGCGCAAACCACTCAGGAAACTGAAGTTATTTTATTACACTCGGTGGTGTCTGACAGATTTACATAGAAAAATGAAGCAGAGGGGAATACGCAGAACAATGAGTAAGTGTTTTAAACTTTATATTAAAATAATTATTTTAATTTGTTGTACTTAATTTACCAGTTTTTTGCTAAATTTACAATGCTGTATTTTGCTTCAGATAGTGTGAGAGTTCAGGTATTTGAATATTTTAAACTGCTATATTTGATTAGCCAGAATTTATGTACATACTTTATGTTGGCTAATACCTTATATAAAACTCATTCATAAATGAATGAATTAAAAAAACATTCTAATGTATAGTCAATAGTTATAGTTTTTGTAGTTATCCATGTGTTAATATGGGTGTTTATATTCTGTTTGTCAATAATAAGCTGCTAGGATTGTGGGACAGAAATTTAAAGTTTGTAGTTAAGGTATCCTAATATTAGGAAATGAAAGACCATAGTTTGAAGAGGCCAGACCTTGTCTAGTTGTAAAGGGGGTTAACAATTAATTGTCAGGAGCCAAAATATTCAAACCATTAAAAGCTAGTGCACAAAGAGTTACAGTAGCTGTTAAAATGGTCTAGTCTTTTAGTTTTTAGGTAAATATGAGGTGTTAAGGAAGCATATTAAGAACAGGTTTGGGTACAGCAGTAAATCTGCATTACAATGATTGTATCTGGAAAAGACAAAAGCATGCTTCTGCATAAAACTAGAACAAAAGGTTTACTTTATCTAGTGTATGGAAATGAAGAATGTTCTAAATATGAAAAAACAAACATTCACCACACTGCATAAATATGCAGATAAAGTATGCACATACAAAGTACAATGCTACAATGTCATGGTTTCCTCTAATAGTAAAAGTTAAAAATATCCTGTTTTAAAAGTTAAATATCCTGTTCTGAATACATTGAGTTCAGAATATTTTCTATAGAGAAAAACGTATGGACATATTTAACAATAAAAATAAAGTGTGTCTTCTTTTAGCTAATGAAGTTGCCAAGAGCTTAAGAACAGTCATTTTTCTACAATACCTTCAGAAATTATTTATTCTTCCCCCTTGGATTTCTTCACAATTTGTTATGTTGCAAACTCGAACAGAAACACAATTTTATGGGATTTTCTCAGTGATTTGCATAAATTATATGATCAAAGTGGAGTGAAAGTTCTGGAAATAGTTTACATGCTTTATAATTTAAAAGAAAACACTGTAGAGTGTGAATTTACTGGCACAATTTAGACATTGTAAAAGCGGTGAATTGCTTTTAACTGCTATAGGAATCAATCGCTAGAATAAGAAGCATTCTGCACAGACTCAAAATACATAATATACTGTTTTACTACATAAAACCATCAGGAGCAAGACACTCCTGTGTTAGATCAGAAATAATTCACTGAAAGGTGCTACATGTGAAAGTGCTTCAATGTCTTTAATGTTGAAAGCCAAATGATTCTGAAAACTATAAATACATCCTCTATCATAAGACCATATGAAACAAAAAAAGTCCAAACTCAAAATTGGTTACAATTGTGCATCTAGTGTGATTATTGGGTTCAACATTTCTTTTTCCTGAAACTTTTCATTGAGATAAGAATCAACTGAACATGCAATACCCTTGACAGGAGGAAAGATGATCTGTACTCAATATTTTATTTTAATGAGAGCTCCCATGATGTTCAAACCAAGTGTTCTACGACCAACAGACAACCACTCTGGAGCTTTAACAAGCTTTCTTTGATTTGTGAAACTTTCATTTAGGTTTTTTTTAATATGGCACTCTTATAATGCAATATTCACAGACAGAGGAAGGAACTTTTCCACAGTTAAAAGCTTTTGTTTGCCAGATCAACCATGGTGTTCAAACCTAATGTTTTTTTTAAGTACACATATTGCATATAAAACAGTGTCATATTAAAAAAATAATTAAAAATCAAAGTAAAGCTTCACAAATCAAAGAAAGATTGTGGAAGTACACCAGTTCTGTGTACTTTGTACAACATTTGACGTGAACCTCATGATTGCTCTGGTCCAAAACCTATTGAAGAACATCTTTCCTTCTTACAAAAATATAACTTATGTAGATGCAATACTACAGACCCTTATCTGAAAGAAAACAGAACATAAAGGGTTTGAGTAATCAAAAAACGACTTGAATCCAATACTCACACAAGATGCATGATTGTAACTATTTTGAATTTATAATAAAGCAAATATCTCAGTATGGAGTGATTTACACAGTGGTTCCTCCATATTTTAGTCCATGCAAAATTGCACATAAACAGAACATTTTCTAAAATGCCAAAAATTTGTGAAAAAAATATAAATAGTGATTAGAAAAAAATAAAAAACCCTAGCAGAGATGTGAGAAAACGCTGGAGCTTGAGCGCGAGCAGGTTGTACAAGTGCACAATCTTGGTTCAAGCACTTGAAACTTTTTGTGTCGACACTTTTAATTGTAAAGGAATATTTCAAATTGAGAAAGAAAAAGAAGCCAAACATTAGGATAGACACCCACAGAACATAGACTGTACAATAATTAATTTACTGCCAGATTCCCACAATAAGCTTTCCTTTTATAGGTGATCACCCCTATTTCAAAGGGCAAGCACATTGCCAGATGAGAAAAAAAAGTGTTCAGACTGATTATCAGGAGTCATCTAACAGTGTTTCTCAAATATTCACAGTTATAAATACTGTACATTTTCTTCAGTACTACTGCCACTGTAGAATGCCTTCATCTACAGTAGATTAAATTATCAACACCACTGTTTTGCAAGCGATCATTAAAATAACAATAACATGTTTCGAGCAGCGTATACATCATCAATATATCGTCAGAATTCAATATTAACAGTGTCACTCCAGACACTCCATGAAATTCCTTTGTCTTATGAGAACTTCAGTGAGACAAAGCACATTAAAAAATCAAGGTTTGCTTCAATTTCCATTCATGGCATGTAATTCCCTTTTCAGAAAAAAAAATACTGTACAGCCACTCTCATAATTAAGAGTGCAGTTTTGGCACGGCTGATCTAGAGTTACTGTACCGAGTTAAAAAGTGTGATCTTTGTGAATCAGGGTTGTCTGATGCTTTTTTAATGGTCATAAATATCTGACAATGTTGCAGCTTTGGAATGGCTATTTCAACTATGCAGATTTACCACTTCAAGAGATGATTTTAATGCTTTGCTGAAAAAATACACTTCACTAAATATCCTTTCAGAATTACTGTAGTTCTTTGCATCACAATTTATATCTAAGATTTGCAGATCTTGAATAGGTTTAGTATTGAATTACCATTCTTATCAAGACAAAATAATAAGATAGAAATTAAACTTTTTAGATTGTATTTTAAAACTTTTTTTGTGTTCTTCATCCCTCAGTTCTGATAGGACTGGCATTTTCTCTTCAACATGCAGGTAAGAGATAATAAAATCTGAGTTTTGTTTTGAAGTACTCTTGAAACTGCATGACCATTTTTTTCATATTAACATTAAACAGCAGTAAGTGGCACAGTGGTTAGCATTAATGCGTTGCAGTGCTAAGGCACTGGGTTCAATTCCTGTGGTGCTGTCTGCATGGAGTTTGTATGTTCTCCCTTTAGTAGTGTGCATTTTCTCCAGTTGCTTGAGTTTCTTCCAACAGCCCAAAATTATACTGGTAGGTTATTTGGCTTCTGGGTAAATTGCCTTTGCTGTGTGTGTATCTGTGTTGGAATCAGTCTGGCCTGTGATGGATTTGTTTCCTGTCCATGGTATACACTGCCTTGGACCCATTTTCTGCTGGGTTAGGCTCTAGCTCCCCTGCAACCCTGAATTGGAAGAAGTAGTTAGAAATGGATGGATGGATTCGCAAGCAGCAGATTACTGTATAAGAAGAACAGTTACCATAAAAAACAAAATTGATGCACCTTGATGCATCCTTTATTGTATTATACTTGTTTTAATTAAAAAATGTTGTGTGCAAAGGATAACCTGTTATGGTGGCACAGTGACACAGTAATTAGCATTACTGTCTCTCACCACTGGGGCCTTGGTTTCAATTCCTGCATGGCATGACTGCTTTTGCTGGAGGGCTGCAGATTTAGCTAGTTCTATCATGGCAGCCAGCCAAGCTCATTCCACTTGTGAGGCTGGTTGCCATGGTAACTCAATTAAACAGGAAGCTTGCTTCACCTGTAGATAATCACATCCTCCCCTGTCTCTTGGTGAATGTCTGACCTAGCAGTGCTCTGTGTTCCATTATAGATTTTCATCATTGCTTTGCTCCCAATCTTTATGTGTATTTGCTTTAGACTTTTGCATGCTTTAACTCTGGCTTTGGATTTCTCGTGTTCTGCTTGGCTACAGTATGTAACTGGAATGCTTTGTTGGAGATTGGTTTTCAGATATTTTCTTGTGCATCCACTGAGTCTATCCGGATTTGAACTATGCCTCATTTGCTGACTATGATTCTGGATGTGTTTTGTCTGTTTTGTACACCCACCTATTGAGAGAGAGAGAGAGAAAGAGAAATACATATCAATGGAAAGTCTTATAGTACTGTTTGTGCAACAGTACATGAATATAGTTATACCTTTATTAATTTATTTAGATATGCGAATCCAGAATATATTCCCTATTAATCCAATTCTAAAAGTATGCTTTTGTTTAATCTGATAAAGAGCGTATTCGCAGAAAAAGTTTAAATGATCACTTTGTGGCCGAGGCAAACAATCCAAGAAGTCCAACAGAGAAACCAAAACTAAGCAAAAGTCCATGACCGGGTAATCCATCCAAAACAAGGGATTAAAAACAGGTGCCGGATCGGGACCTGCGGAGGGAACAGGAACAGGAGCAGGAAGCTAAAAACATAACGGAGCCAGGCGCAACCAGGTCCCGGGCTCGCACGATGTGGAAATCAGATACAGAGCCTCGATTGGCGACTGCGTCTGGCTTTTAAAGGGGGACAAGAAGGAGACTGGGAAAAACAAGGGAAAGGTGCGGGGAATGAGACAAACAAGGAAGAGCCGGAGCGCCCTTAAGGAGGAGGGACTACAATCATGACACGTACAGTAATACAGTAAACGAGAAAGGTACATGTGAGATGTTACAATGGAATGGCACAACATCTTCAAAATCTTGTTTTTTTAAGCTAAATGGTTTTCTAATTTTATAAAGGCAGCTTGTGTCTCGTGTTGTTGAATAGTCTATAAGATTTCTGGACATAATTTAGATGTTGATATCATTGATTGGCTCTCCCTTTTATCTGGTACTTTCTACTTTATTGTATGACTTCATACGTCCTAAATATAACAGAATAACTTATTTTTTGTAGTTTATATTCATATAGTTTATTGTCTTATTTTGTTTAAAAAATCACACAAAATCTTTACACCATCAAGGGAACCAAATAGAATAACTGTATTACTTCACTCTAGAATGAAATGGAGGATAAGGTCTTTTCTCATTTTAATTTAAACTCTTTTTCTTTCATGGTAAGATCTACAATCTGTTAATTCACCTAGGCACCAGTGGGGCTTGAATTCAGGTAGGAAAATTTGTAATTATTATTTTTTTAAATTTCTCCTTTGATACGTATTTATTATTAAGTTAAGCATTTATTTAATCAGATAAGTTAATTTAAATTCTCATTTATATTGAGGATCTGAAAACTAATTTAAATGGTGGAGCGTTTACTGGAGCAATTTAAATAAAATAGCCCCTAGCTTAATTGTGCAACTTCAACATCCACCATAGGATTTAACCCCCTGACCTATGTAGGAGTTGTGTGAATTTAATGCCGCAATTGTTTAATTGTAATTGTAATTTATATTAGCTTTTCGAGCATTTCTTGGCTATCAGGGACAAATCTAAAGAATAACAAGTAGTCTGCATAAAAAAACAGTATACTTTTTTTAATACATAAATAATATAAATAATTCAAAATAAATACATGAAACAGTTTACCAACAGTAGATAGAAAAAAACAATTTGATTTAAAATTTAATTAATTTCTTACACTTACAGTATATAGTGCTTTTCTGGACAATCCACTGAAAGCATTTTAATGACAATGGGGCTCCCCTCCACCACCACCAATGTGCAGCCCCACCTGGATGATGCAACAGCAATTAAATTCATGCACATAGGTGACTACTCACTAATGGGTAAAAAACTCAGTTTCCTTCCTGAATAGTGGCTACTTCTGGATATTAAAATATTCGGGTGTACAAAGTCTATCCGTATTGCAGCAAGCACATGCACAGTGGTACAGTAGCTAGTTGGTCATGAGGTCATCCTGCAGGCTAGACTTTGGGCAGAATTCTCTCTTACCCTCAGATTTGGAGGCGTCAACCCTCATTACGGTCACATCACACTCAACTGCAAATTTCTATATTGCACACCAGAAATCACAGTTAGCTGAAGCAATGAGCATACAGCAGAGATGCAATCTTCAGATCCCAAATCCAAATCACACTCCAAATCTCAGCTGTATATTCATATCCTGTCCATGAAAATCACAAACAGGAGAGGACGAAAGATGCTCCATTGGCAGACTCTGATGCCCAAGGGCTCAACTTAACACTGAGAATGCAGACACAACTCTTGCTCAGCAAATATAGGGAACAGGTGGCAAGCACCACTGGCTCTGGCATCCCATACAACAGGTTGCACCTCCTACAAGATACCCAGGAGTACACCATTGTAAGTCTTCTCCAAGTCCACAAAATATGAGTAGACAGAGGGGGCAAACTCCCATGCCCTCTCACATGCCCTCCCTTGCTTCGTGTCTGTGCAAGGTTGAAGAGTAATTGGAACAAAACCTCTGGTACTCCTTTTTTAAAAAATAAGACCATCACCTTTGTCTGCCAATCAAGATGCAACGTCTCCAACATCCTAGGAAAATTGAAGAGGCACATTAGCCATAACACTATGGATCTGTTTAATTACCACAGTGACTTCAGCTATAGAATTGCACCCAGTCCCACCAGAGGAATCCAGCACCGCCTCTTTAAAGGATTGTACAGATGCAGCCATTCAAAGTGCGCGTCACAGACACGTACCGCAGGTGACGTCGCTCAGTATGACGCAAGATGACGCGTGGCACCGCAGTACGTGATTGGTTGACCGACAGGGGCACTCGTGGTCCGTTGGTCTGTCGTAGAAAGACTTACAGTAAAAACGTCTTTGCTGTGCCCGTTGTAGATATTGAATTTTACCACTGAAGGGAAATCTTAGTAGCTGAGCATAAAAAGAATAGGAGCATACTGTAACGCGTGTGAAGGCCATAAACGATATTAATTTTGGAACATAAACATACAGTATATACTGTAGCTGGTCTTGGTACTTTAAAGAAAAAAATACACACCAGTATTCCATTTCTCCCTAAACATTTTAAGCTTTGAAGTCTTTAACTAACATGATACCGGAGTCAACAAGCATACTTTTAGAATTTGATTAAAAGGGAATATAATATGGAATCGCGTATCTAAAGAATTTAATAACGGTATTCGTGTGCTGCGACAGGGCTGTGTAGGGCTTTTTCGCCTGCCTGTTCATGCGAGCTGTCTTCTAGCCGACTGGTCTAGGTGCGTGACTAGCAACTGGGAGGTTGTGTGATCGAATCCAGCTGGTGCCGGACTTTTCTTTTAACAAACATTTCTTCGAAAAAATAGAATAGCGATATTATGGACAATAAATTGACTTTTATATTTCAAAATATCGCAACATGAACGATATTTGCGATATTTTGAACATATCTTCCCTTCTGACAGCGGTTCCTCCTTCTATTGTGTGTGTGTGTGCAACAGAGTAAATTTTTATAGAGAAATGGAGGCTGGACAGTATGCGTTACAATATAAACATTTATATTGATTTAAATCGTGTTCTGATTTAAATCGCAAACGCGTGTTTAATTATGTGTTTTTTAATCATAATCAGGCTAATGCATTTCTACATTTTCTGTATGAACCAGCTTAGAGGTTCATACAGAAAGACAGCTTGTGTTTAAATTGAGTGTAAGGTAATTTATGCTTCTAAAGTCATGGTCAGCATTTATTATTGTACTGTGCTGTAAACTTTTTCTGTGCCTAGTCACATTATTTTATAGCGTTTTTATTGCGTTATTAAATCCGGTGGCGCTGTGTGTTAGAGTAGTTTCCTGACTCCCTTGTCACATGGTCTGTGATTGAATCCCATAGAACTATGACTTTATTTTTTAACAAACATTTCTTTGAAAAAATGAAACGTTTCCCTTGGTCAGAGATTAAATAAAACCTCACTCGCACCAAACAAATTTATATTTCTAAATATCACAAAATACGTTCATTGTCTTCCAATCGAGTCGAGTTGACATTGGAAGCCTGCCACACCCGGACTGTTAAACCAACGCATTAGCACGTCAAAGCCCATCGAGGGTATTGAGCCAGTATTGCCTTTAGTATTCCCCCCTCTCCCCTCAATTCAATTCAATTCAAGGTGTTTTATTTGCATGACAGATGGGTACAAGCAGTGTTGGGTATGTATATTGTAACGCTTACGGCAGACAGGCACTGTGTAAGAGCCGGCGCACCAGAGCAGCGCACCGAGGGAGCGTCTGCATTTCTAACTTAGTTTTTAAAATTAGTCAAGCAATATGAAGCATCTCCTTTTACTTAGTGCCTGAGCATAAAAAGAATAGGAGCATACTGCAACGCGTGTGAAGTCCATAAACGATATTAATTTTGGAACTTAAACATACAGTATATGGCTGGTCTCGGTACTTTAAAGAAAACATACACACCAGTATTCCATTTCTCCTAAACATTTTAAGCATCGAAGTCTTTAACTAACGCGATACCGGAGTCAACAAGCATACTTTTAGAATTTGATTAAAAGGGAATATAATATGGAATCGCGTATCTCAAGAAATTAATAACGATATAATTATATTCATGTTGCAAAAGAACTGCAACGGACATAAAAACTCCCTTGCTTTTAACAGAGCGTTCCATAATTTCTAACTACGAAAATGCCAGGTGAAAGGATTTGTAAACATATTTTGTTAAAGCAAGTCAGAACCCATTCAGAGCCTACATTACATTTTAGCGTTTCATTCTGAGCAGAAGACCCTCACACCTGAAGAAGGGGGAGGTGTTTTTCGCTGGAAATCTCGCCTGCTTCTACTTTACAACCGGAGTGCTGGCTGTGACGAATTAAACCGGTATTACAGGTTACAATCACAGACCATGTGACATGGGAGTCAGGAAACTAACACAGCGCCACCAGATTTGATAACGCTATGAAAACGCTATAAAATAATGTGACTAGGCACAGAACAAGTTTACAGCACAGTACAAAAATGCTGACCATGACTTTAGAAGCATAAATTGCCTTACACTCAATTTAAACACAAGCTGTCTTTAGCCCTCTAAGGTGGTTCATACAGAAATGTAGAGATCCAGGCTCAGAACACACAGCTTCATTAGCGAATACATATGCAGGACAACTAGAGAAGACGTTTTACAGAGGATGGATTTTTAGAAACATCCCATCAGTGACATCACTGAAGTCAACTCCTAGGTACTGTAACTGTCGTGTGGATAGTTTCACAAGAATCAGACAAAGGTTTAAGCATCGCTTGTTCTAGATAAAACTGCAAAAAAAAACAACAACCCATAATGTACTTCTTTGCGGCTCTGTTTGCCCAAATCATATATTCACAACGTGAAATCTAGAAAATAATATTACGTAACCAAAATCCGCAATATGGAAACAGAACCTGTGTAATTGTTGATAGATGATGTACTCGTAACATTTTTTCAAGACGAACTACAACATTTAAAAAATGACTTGTATGTACTTGATATCTCTAATCAATCCACGGGTCCCAGCACGAAACGAAAGTAAAACGCATACCGTTTCGCGCTTCTTATTAGTTGCTCAAAAGTAATTTGACCGTATGAAATGCATAATATAAACCTAGAAACATATACGTGAGTAGTACTTAAGCACTGTAGTATCGGTGTTAAGACATACCTCTCAAATACTGTAAATCAAGTTAAAAATATCTCAAGATTCTGGTCATAATGAAACCATGTTTCGTGTATGTTTTCTTTAAAGTACCGAGACCAGCCATATACTGTATGTTTATGTTCCAAAATTAATATCGTTTATGGCCTTCACACGCGTTGCAGTATGCTCCTATTGTTTTTATGCTCAGCTACTAAGATTTCCCTTCAGTGGTAAAATTAGATATGAATATTCAATACTTAAACGGGCACAGTTAAGACATTAAATATACATATACATACTGTATACAGTACAGTTTGCATACGGTAATATGTTTATGTCCCTAAATCAATCTCTTTTATGAGCATGTGAAAGGCATGGTGAATCACTGTACTTTGCATGATTGGAAAAAAATGCGTGATTGCGAAATGCTGTGGCGTTACTTTTACAAAGACGGTCAATGAAAAAAAGAATGTGGACCAGGGCAATACTTTGAGTTTACAGCTTGTCCAAGGTCATTTATTATTAATACTATTATTAATATCTTCGTTAAAGACTTTGATGGCTACAGCTCAAACATGAGAGGTTGAGCTTTATTAGCTCCACCTTGCGGAAATTCCGGATACTATTATTTTGCTAGCGGTATTTACCGGTAACTCGCGGTATTTACCGGTAGCTTGCGGTAGACTGCGTACAGCGTACCGGAAAATAATGCGGTATCGCCCGCGCATTTTGAATGGCTGCATCTGTATGTCCATGGGATTCAGGAGGTCCTCAAAGTGTTCCTCCCATCTGATATTGCCATTGCTGCATCTTCAGCCCTCTGGGCCTACCAGTACATCTCAGCCAAATCAAACAATGCATAGAAGGCTTCCTTGATGCTTCAGTAACTGTTGGTGTCCACCAGTGGGTCCTAGGATTCCTGTCATAACAGGCTCCAACCACCTTCTGGCCACAGCTCTTTATATTGCCTCAATAACAAAGGCTTGAACATGTTCCTTTCAGACTCAATGTCCCCAGCCTCCCCCAGGATAGAGAAGAAGCTCTTCCAGAGGTGGGAGTTGAACTTATCCCACACGCAGGCATGCACAAGGCCTTCGCAGGACACCCTGTTTGGGCATCCTGTGTCTGTCCAGACAACACCCCATCCATCTCCCCCAGCGCAACACCAAATGGAGATCGGTTGATAGCTCTGCCACTCTCTTTACCATGTGTCTAAAAGATATGGCCTTCGATCCAATAATCCAACCAAAAAGTCAATGATTGACCTTCGGCCCAAGCTCTGGTACACTTACTGTATGTACAACTTTATGTTCAAACATAGTGCTAATTATGGACAATCCATGAGTAGCACAAAAGTCCAATAACAACTCTCCTCTTGGGTAAAGGTCCAGAAGGTCTTTCTTCCCAGTCATGCATATCCAGGTTTCCCCTTCATTCAGTACGCAGCACCGCTCGAGCGCTGTATCCCCTATTTCTATGAAGACCAAATAATCTTAACAGTTGTTAGGTGCATTAGCACAAACAACAGTCAAGAGTTTTCCTTGCTGCAAGTTACATTGAGGCAACCCTCTTGTCCACCGTGAAAAACTTCAATTGTACGGCATCTAGCTGGGTATTTGTGAGTAACCCCACACTTGTCCCTGGCCCTTCATGTGGGGGAACTTCTGAGGTGGGGAAAGAACACTACCAATCAAGAAGTCTCGTTCAACCTCGCATACTAGCTCCTCCTCCACAGAGTAGTGATGTTCCATGGCTCAAGACCCAGTGTCCTTTGCCAGGGTCTAGTCTATCCAGATCTGTCCCGCTCATGCCCTTCACCCAGTTGGCATCTCACTCTACCCCCATCCTTCACCTTGTAGGTGGATAACCCAGACGACAGCCCCACACAGCCATTCTGGGCTGGGGTTGGCATGGTTAAGTGGGTGGCCTAGCTACCAGGGCATGCCAGTAAATAACATCCCCACTACCTGGCTCCAGATCAAACTCAAACAAATCACCTGCCAAAACAAGGTAGCCAAATTAAAAAAGAACCATTTCCAAAAAGCTTAAGAAAAAATATCAATAAAGATCTTTTTTTAGTTCTCAGCACAGAACTACTTCAACCATCAGTGGGTATTTGGTAAAACATCTCTTCTGCCAATAAACCATCATGGGAATCTAGTTTGCATCATTTTCTGTGTGGCCCTTCACCTTTTTTCAATGTGAAAAGGGTAACCCTACTAGGAGCACAAAGCTCCCAACAATATACAGTAGCTCTAAGTCTCCCTGGGGCATTCAACCCACTCCACCATGACAAGGTCACAATCCCAGGAAAAGGAGATACTGGGTAATCTATGCAAAATTAACATAATTATAGTCCCTGATACCTATTGTCCCACACACATTCCTTTCACTGATCTGATACCTAGTGACTGATTACTGTATATTCACTTTGTCCAAGGGATGATTTAATGATCTTCACTAAGCAAACCTTGCTATGATCACAATTCATGTCATACTCATACAGTCTATATTATCCCTTTTGTCAATCAGTATTTTTTTATCATCTGTTTAATCATGTGATGTTTCTATTTTAATCTTATGCCGTATTGACCCTGGAGTCTGGATAAGAAGAGATATTCCTCATAGATCAATCACAGGCCAATTTTAAATAATTAACATGACTGAAGTTATAATTCCTTGCAGAGGAAATGAAACCAAATGATCAGAAGTGTTTTGAAATAGAATAATATGAATAAAAACGTTGAATGAAAGCTTCCACAACATTATTGAAAAACACACAAAAAAACAACATATAAATAAAAAATATTTTGTTTTAATTATTGTAGCACTGTTATGCCGGAAATGTGGTTTCTGCTCTTTAAAGAAAAACCCTTTATGTAGTGCGGACAGCTACACTGTATCATCTACAATGCAACTAAGTCATTCTCTGAAAGTTATTCAAATCTCTACTGTCCTCTTTTTTACGTGTTATTTTGCTCTTAAATACAAATGTTCACTATACCTAATAATATTTATAATCAAAATCTAAAATAAAATTGTTTTCTAATTAGTATTTATATACAATTATTAATAATTATATATATACAATATGCATTCAAAAGACTTAATAATAACTCTAATTTTGTTATACAGTATTGTGACATACAGTATCTTATTTGGAATTCTGTGTAATCACTGTAAGGAAATTTTGTCGCTAGCACAGTATGCATACTGTACAGTAAGATAAGCATAAGAAAGCACTTACAGGATAATAAATATTCATTTTTTATTATTAAAATAAGATAATCCTGAGAACCATACACAGTTGCAGTACTGGATTCACTGCGTCACCTGGCAGATTTAAAGGGTAATCCTGCATCAGATCATTTGAAAAAAGGAAAATAGTTAGACGCAGTGCTTTTCTTCATGCTGCGGTGCTTATTGTGGTATGCCACCTGTCACCTAGATATTAGTAGATATTACTTCATGGAATTAATGCGCCAAATAATAAAATAAATTCTGTGGTTGGTGAGCCATACCAACTACAAAAGAAAACTTCTTGTTCCTTTTACAAAATAAAAAAAAAATGTATGTGTATATGATTTAGAAAGGTAAAATGAATAAATGTCAATGAGAAAATCTAAAACTATTGCAAACATTTGTCTTTTGTCTTTGTCTTCTCATGTAATAGCTAGGAGTCAAAACATATTATTAGGCAATAGCAGTACCTGAAAGTCTACATGATTGAAAGACAGATTTGCAGTTTGAAACAGATTTGAAACAGCATATTATAATTGTTGAAATTCACAAAGCAAATTCAAACAAGATGCATAACAATCAATTAGCAGTTTCCCAGTTCACAGAAGTGTTTCACAATATTGTGTGAAACTACTGTGCATCACCATTTGCATTTGGGACGTACTGCATCAGCTATCATACGAAGAAGAATGTATTTTTATTAGAACTCATCAGATATCCCAAAGCATTGTGTGGAAAGAACTAGGTTTAAAAAGCAGAATGTCCTGGTTTGGGGCACAGAACACACACACTCATACCAAGGAGCACAGTTGTGGGAGGGAGAACATGTGGAACTAAAATACTCTACACTGTCCGTCTGGGATAGGTCAAGTCCATGTTGGAAAAGAGCATTCGGTTTGTTTCTCTCTGGTTGGGCCAACAGTTATTTTATTGACAATTGACAATTTTTCATTACATATCAGAGTGGCATTAAAGTGGCACAAATCATAAATACGTTTGCATTCCTCCCTCCTTTCACTTCTTTGAGGACAAGAGGTTGGAACCCCCTGCAAAGTGAGAAGTGACCAAGGGGAAGCTGCAAAGTTGAAGTAGTGGAGGGGTTCGACCAGCATTATTTGAGAAAAGAGGAACTTGATTTCATGTGAAATTCAGTGAGACAGGTCATGCTGTTAGCATGACTTAAACTTTACCTGACTTTCATGTTCTTAACTATCTTTAACCAAGATTGCTATTTCTCACGAAAAGAAAGAACAAACTGTATTTTCATGTTTATTTTGGTTTTCTTCTGTCATTTAGACAAGAATAAGCATTCAGACCAAATATAAATTGCTTTAATGTGTATGTAAACCTGAAAAAAAAAAACACCTTGCGTTCACAACAGACTGTACAATAAACTATTTTTATATATCTGGCTAACTGAGTAAAACCTCGCTTTGTGAAAGCCCCAGGCTGTTATACTTGATGTAATGTATACAAAAGGCATCACACATGCTCCTTTATACTAATTAATCTGCACAAAGGGGAGTGTGATGATATTTTTCGTTAATGAAAATGGAGCTTTGCATGGGGCAATATTATGGGATATTTCTCACAATATGTTAATAGATTGGGGCTATATTATTTACACAATAATAATTATGTTATCTCGTTTAAATGCAATCTTTTTTTTCTCTTTGGCCCTTGTGTTACTATTTCTAAGGATCCAGATCTTTTTCTATACAATTAATTCAAATACATACCATTTTTTTCTGATTGTAAGGCAATGGTAAGGCAATGGTTTTAACAGCAATTTATAAGTAGAAACTTAAAATTTACCTTCTAATCAGGCTTCTCCTAATATTCTGTTTTTGTCACTGACTTGTATTTTCTTCTAACCAGCAAATTCTTAAAAACATAGTCTTGTCTTCACACCTACTGATGTTGCTCTTTCAGGTTCACTTTTTTGTCTAACACCCAGGAGTCAGGAGAAGAGCACAGGCAAGTAAGATTTAATAAATTTTTCTGGAATTAACTGTTAAAATTAAATTCTGTCAAAACAGTCGTTTTGTCAAGTGTGAGATGGAGAAAAAGAAGTGAAAGTCTTCCATGTTACCCTCAGGATTTCTGTGATGCTGGATGAGATACCTTTTGTAATAAAATAAGAAAAATACTTCTTCATAATAAACCTGTCAATACATCTACACATTTTGTAACTGCGTCATCCAGTTCAGGGACACAAGGAATGGGTGTTAGGCAGGGTATACCCTAGACTGGACACGTTCATCACAGGACCACATTTTCCATAATCTAATTAATCTGACAGCATGTCTTTGGACTGTGGGAGGAAACCGCAGCACCTGGAGAGCATATTGTTTTGGAGATCATACAGTACATTCTCCAAACATACTGTATAGCCCCTCAAGGTACTGAATTGAAACCAGATTCCCAGTGCAGCAAGGCACCAATGGTAGCCATTGCACCACCTTGGTGCTCTCATAATCTTATATTAAAAGTAAAGAAGGAAATGATATCCAGAATAAAAAAAAGTTGATAAATTAGTTTATTTTGTCATACATTTACTGAACTTCACTTCTGATAGAATATACTCAGCATGAAAATGTATGCATGCAAGCTTTTAGCATAATAAAGTAAAGATTTATAGCAAAATAAAGTAAATATTTAAATATTGTAATGTGAATATTTTAATATTAATGACCAACTAGTAATAGTGTGCTTCTCTTGGTAACCAGAAAACCACATCCAGTTCAGCACTTAAATTCATTAACTTTATTAGAAATTCCATTTATCCATCCAATTTATCCAATTTGTCAATTGTATTAGCTGACATCTTATTTGGAATCTACATTTTAATTATGGCTACCCCTCTTTTCTAGCCATACTGTAGATATGTGTTCAAGTCATGGATTTACTGGGTTTGCTGGTGTTTTTTCTATAATCTTTTAAAAATATTTCCAATCAGCACATTTTTTATATTGCATTGCGCATCTTTCCTGTTAAAATAATTTTAAATTGCAGTATTTTACAGTATACATATTCGTCTTTTTTGTTTCAACAAACATAAAAACCTTTTCTGACCCTGGGTGCCCCCCAGTGGATAGATACTGTACAGTGCCTTCAGAAATTTACCCGTCCTTGGGTTTTTTTACAATTTCTTTTGCAAATTCAAATGGATACATTTCAGTGGAATGTTTTTGTCACTGATCTAACTGATCCATACAAATTACTCTATATGTAAAAGTGGAACAGAAGTTCAGAAATGGTATTTTTAGGTACTTTAGAGAAAACAATGAAATGTCTTGATTTAATACCTATTCACGACCTTTACTATGAAACTCCAAAATGAGCACAGGTGCATCAGATTTTCTTATTAGATCACTCTAAAACTTGAATGTAGTTCACTTGTGGTCAGTTCAATTTTGTTGATGTGATTTAAGAAGGTCCTTTAGTTGACAGCACATGTCAGAGCAGAACCTCTACTATGAAGACCAAGGGGCTACATAGTTTGTACCACTCACATCTTGGGAGTGGTATAAAAATATCTCAGGTGTTGAAAGTGCCCAGGAGCACAGTCAGGACCATCATTAGGAAATGGAAAGAATACAGACACACCTACACACTTCTTGAGGCAGGACATCCTCTCAGATTGAGCAACCAGGCAAATAGGTCCTTGGGCAGATAAGTGACCAAGAACCCAATGACCACCTGATAGAACTGAAGAGTTCCATGGCTGAGATCTGAAAACTTAAGGACAACATTCTCTTCAGCACTACACAGTTGAAGAGTGGCTAGATGGAAGCTAATAGCATGCCTGGAGTTTACAAGAAGGCATGTGGCGGACCCACAGACAACGTGGCAAAAGATTTGTAGCTCTGGTGAAACACAAACCAAGCAAAGAATGGAGCAAAATAAAGACAATTCATTAAGGAGAACCTGCTTTATCCAGCAAAAGACCTCAAACTGGGGCAAGGATTCATGTTCCAATAAGACAATGAGCCCCACGCATTGAACATGGAGTGGCTTCAGAAGAAGGGGCATGTTGCTTAATGGCCCAGCTGAAGCCCAGATGTTAGTGCCATTGAAAGTCTGTGGAAGGACGTGCAGTTTTCAGTTCACTAACACAGCCCATTCAACATGACAGAGCTCTGCAAGAAAGAATGGGCTAAAATCCCATATTGCACATTTTCAAAGCTAGTACAGACATACCGAAAAAGAGTTAAAGTGATAATTCGCTGGTGTTTTACTATAATCTTTTCTGTAAAGGGTGCTGCTACAATGTGTTGACAAGGAGTAAATACTTCAGTAAACATGATATTTTCTTTTATAATACATTTGTTAGGTAATTGTTTTGTGTGATATATTGTGTAAAAATCATTTAAATGCATTATGAATTTGCAGATTTTGAAAGGGGTGGTGAGTAATTTCTGAACAAACTGAATAAACAGTAGATCGTGGCATCCTAAAACTTGGGTTTTACAGTATGGAGACTCTACTGGCTTGGAATATTTATGGAGCAAAGACATAGGAAACAGCCCTGTTCAAATCTGACAGCAGCTGGACTGATAGTTATGCCATCACTGCTGTTGTTCAATCCCATTGTGGATAGTACTGCCATCAAGAAATAAAGGAATGTGGTGATTCATTCTCAATTCAGTGATTATCTCTATTATGTAATATATTGAATCACATATTTTATAATTAAGCTTTCATTTTTTAGTCCCCATAAAGGAGGATAATAAAAATTAGTAACAAATTACAAATTATTGTAATGTAAGTGTCACATACAGTGGTGTGAAAAAGTGTTTGCCCCCTTCCTGATTTCTTATTTTTTTGCATGTTTGTCACACTGAAATGTTTCAGATCATCAAACAAATTGAAATATTAGACAAAGATAACACAAGTAAACACAAAATGCAGTTTTTAAATGAAGGTTTTTATTATTAAGGGAAAAAAAAAATCCAAACCTACATGGCCCTGTGTGAAAAAGTGATTGCCCCCTAAACCTAATAATAACACCCTTAACAGCAACAACTGCAATCAAGCTTTTGCGATAACTGGCAATGAGTCTTTTACA
The DNA here is from genome assembly GCF_055471065.1 of Atractosteus spatula. Classification (NCBI taxonomy): domain Eukaryota; kingdom Metazoa; phylum Chordata; class Actinopteri; order Semionotiformes; family Lepisosteidae; genus Atractosteus; species Atractosteus spatula. The sequence continues at coordinate 30,840,667 of NC_142712.1, forward strand.
GCGCTGTGGAGGAATTTTGGCCCACTCATCTTTGCAGAATTGTTGTAATTCAGCCACATTGGAGGGTTTTCGAGCCTTAACCGCTTTTTTAAGGTCATGCCACAACATCTCAATTGGATTCAGGTCAGGACTTTGACTAGGCCACTCCAAAGTCTTCATTTTGTTTTTCTTAAGCCATTCAGAGGTGGACTTGCTGGTGTGTTTTGGATCATTGTCCTGCTGCAGAACCCAAGTGCGCTTTAGCTTAAGGTCACGAACAGATGGCCGGACATTCTCCTTCAGAATTTTTTGGTAGACAGCAGAATACATGGTTCCATTTACCACAGCAAGTCTTCCAGGTCCTGAAGCAGCAAAACAGCCCCAGACCATCACACTACCACCACCATATTTTACTGTTGGTATGATGTTCCTTTTCTGAAATGCTGTGTTACTTTTATGCCAGATGTAATGGGACACACACCTTCCAAAAAGTTCAACTTTTGTCTCGTCAGTCCACAGAGTATTTTCGCAAAAGTCTTGGGGATCATCAAGATGTTTTCTGGCAAAACTGAGATGAGCCTTTATGTTCTTTTTGCTCAGCAGTGGTTTTCGTCTTGGAACTCTGGCATGCAGGCCATTTTTGCCCAGTCTCTTTCTTATGGTGGAGTCATGAACACTGACCTTAACTGAGGCAAGTGAAGCCTGCAATTCTTTGGATGTTGTTGTGGGGCTTTTTCTGACCTCTTGGATGAGTCGTCGCTGCGCTCTTGGGGTAATTTTGGTCGGCCGGCCACTCCTGGGAAGGTTCACCACTGTTTCATGTTTTCGCCATTTGTGGATAATGGCTCTCACTGTGGTTCGCTGGAGTACCAAAGCTTTAGAAATGGCTTTATAACCTTTTCTAGACTGATAAATCTCAATTACTCTGTTTCTCATTTGTTCCTGAATTTCTTTGGATCGCAGCATGATGTCTAGCTTTTGAGGATCTTTTGGTCTACTTCACTTTGTCAGGCAGATCCTATTTAAGTGATTTCTTGATTGAGATCAAGTGTGGCAGTAATCAGGCCTGGGCGTGGCTAGAGAAATTGAACTCAGCTTTCCAAAGATGTGATAAACCACAGTTGATTTATGTTTTAACAGGGGGGGCAATCACTTTTTCACACAGGGCCATGTAGGTTTGGATTTTTTTTCCCTTAACAATAAAAACCTTCATTTAAAAACTGCATTTTGTGTTTACTTGTGTTATCTTTGTTTAATATTTTAATTTGTTTGATGATCTGAAACATTTCAGTGTGACAAACATGCAAAAAAATAAGAAATCAAGAAGGGGGAAAACACTTTTTCACACCACTGTAGTCATATAGATATATAATGGTCCTGCTTACATTCTGTTTTATCTTATATGTAGCTCTTCCTCAGGCAATAGTGACCCTGGAATCCAGATGGATAGAGATTTTCACTGCTGATATTCTGACACTAAGGTGTATGATTCAGGGAAGCTTTGTCGACTGGAACTATACATGGTATAGAGATGGACTAGAACTTCCACCAGATGAGAATAACTTCAGCAGCAGCGGACATGGAGAGACATACAGATTTAGATTTGCAAATGAATCACAGAGATCACAATTTACCTGTAGAGGGAAAAGGAATACAAAACCCAGCTATTCATTGGAAAGTGATGCCTTTGTACCACAAAATATTGGTAAGTCATCAGGTGTTTAACATTCTTATTACATTCCATTATATCTAACTACAATATACTGTAGATGTGGTGTATCTTAAAGGATGTTACATTTACTTATTTATACAGTATTTTAATGAGTAGAATTAATACATTTTTGAATAAATGCTTTACAGTGGCATTTGCACAGCCGTATCCACAAGAGAACAGAATTAAAACAACTGTATGTTATTTCTGTGTGAAAGAATGGGATAATCTGGAGGGGTACACATTATTAAAAATGTATTATATCTGTTCAGATTTTAGTGTTTAGCTGTTGAGTCATAAAATGCATCAAACATCATCGTCAAACTCACTTATAAATAATAGCTATGTTAGCTGCTGTATTCTATGCTGAAAACACAGTTTAGTACTAAACAGTTAAACCAAGGAGAAGTGTGGTAAAGTATGATATACACCATGGTGAAGTGAAGCATGTGTGCAGTTTTAAAATACATTAAAAAGCTTCCCAAATAATGGAGCCATATGGTTCCATGATTCTATTCCATCCTTTTGGCACCTGTCTGTGTGAACTTTGAATGTTCTTCCCATTTTCCTGCGATTTATGTCTGGTGCTCTAGTTATGATCCTTAGGCTTATATATAATAATAATAATAACAACTCTGGACTTCCACTCAAAGGGCTTTACAGGTAATGGGGACTTCCCTCCACCACCAATGTGCAGCATCCACCTGGATGATGCGAAGCCAGCCATACTGCGCCAATACGCTCACCGCACATCAGCTATCAGTGGGGAGGAGACCAATGTAATGAAGTTAGTACATAGATGGGGATTATTAGGAGGCCATAATTAGTAAAGGCCAGGATGAAATTTGGTCAGAACATCGGGGTAACACCAATACTCTTTTCGAGAGATGGCCTGGAATTTTTAATGGCCACAGAGAGTCAGGACCTTGGTTTTACATCTCATCTGAAGGATGGTGCACTTTTAAAGAAGTGTATATAGTGTATATTCTGTAAGATGAGCGCCCCCTACTGGCTCCACTAACACATCTTCCAGAAGCAACTTTAGCTATCCAAGGAGGTCTCCCAGGCTCACACCTGTTTAGGTTCAGGGGATTGCCAGTGGATTGTGGATTGTGAGTTGCATAGCTGCTGGCTGTAAATCTTGTCTTGTGGGGAAGACAGCTTGTCCATAAACATAACCTGTTCTGGAACTATGAAGACAAATTAAAAACTGTTTAAGATTTATATTTTACTTTCTGTTCTGTCCCTGCAGTGCTTATGTGGAAAATCATTGTGGGACTTACAAGCACTCTTATTCTGATTGGATTTGCCATATTCTCGGTCCTAGTTTGTCGAGGAATCAACAGGACATCTGGTGAGACAAAGAAAAACCTCTTGCAAGAATTACAGTATATGTGAGGTCATAAGTGTGGATGTGAGCTTATTTTCAACATTCTCTCTTTTTGCATTTAGACTTTTAACTCACTATGGCACTTAATTACTATTAATGCTTGTGTATTACATTTTTTGAGTTTTCAAAAGGAGTTTTTTTTTACAATCTACTTAGCATTTTCAGTATGTAGAGTATAATGATTCATTTTTAGACAAGGCTAATGTAATGCAAAATAAAATTTGATTTTAAAACTAAAAATCAGATTCCCAGATATAAGCCAAAACTACTAAAGAAAACTGAATGATAATAATACAAATTATCCAAAAAATGTAAACTAGTGTATCACCCTTGTGGTACCAGGTCTGTGTAAAAAAAACATTGATGGTCTTGGAGAGTCACTGTACCTTCTGTTTTTAAGTCCAGTTGAGCTCTGAATCACTTAATTATATCAATTATTGACATAGTAACTAGGGGCTAATATGCTTGGTTATTTAAGAAAAACCTATAAAACTTGCTGATCTTCTGCTCTCCAGGACCAGAGTTGCAGATGCTCCCCTCAAAACAATTATATCTAAATTTAAACTACTTTAGTCATAAAATGTTTTAGCATTCTGCTTTTCAAAACTAGCACATAAAGACAGTAAGACAAGTACAGGGATTAGTACAAATGAGAAAAAAACAGACATACATGGCAACCTTATGTATGCATTTCTTATCTGATGACAAATTCAATTGTTAACAGCAATGGCTTCCATTCTTTGTCCTAGAGATGATAGATCTATGCTATATTAAGCCTTACTGTAAAAGAAACTATCTGTTTTTAAAGACTGGGAACATTTTAAAGGAACTAAAAAAGTATTGTGTTCAAAGAAGTGAGCCCTGAAGCATATTCAGATTTTCTGTTCAAAATGTATAAATTACTCAATTTAACAAGTCATCTACTTAACAGAATGAGTCAATCTTTGAGAGACAGTTGATTTAGTGGTTACCTGTGAAACCCGCTGGTTAGTACTCTCCTTGAACTGGGTTGAATAATTCTGCCATAACCTCTCCTGGTGCTAAGAGATTCACCGCAATGTGGCTGCTTTCATGGAGCAGTGGTCAGGGCTCTGGACTCAAGTTTGTTGATTCAAATACTACAGTAGGTGAATGATGTGCCTGTTGCACATTTGAGATTCATCAGAAAATGCCCCAGTTAATGTGCCTCCAGGTTTTCATTACAAAAGAGCATTTTTTCACAATTTACCTGGCAAAATAAAGGAAACAAGGATTCCCTTTATACTCTCTTGAGTGATGAATTCAAGTGCACTTCAGTGTTGTCAATGTCTCAGGTGGCAAGCCAAAAAAGAACAACAAATTGCAATAAGAAACATATAAATAACTTATAATTAGTCATACAAATTATTAAAATTGTTCCTTCTGAGTGCATATTTTTTTCTATAGATAATAGGAATAAGGTTGAGATGTTTTCTTTCTTGGTGAGATGAAAAGACAAAGACTCTGGTGAAGAATAATGCTGGAATTATGTTCCCATGCAGTATCTTAGTTTCTCTCAGTGTTGATGAATTATCTAGTGTTCTCTTTTCCAGGCTATCCCATTTCACCAGATGAGCTGTATGACTCTCTTAGAGACATCAGAGTAAGTCTAAAGTTCAGTACTTTTGCTGTTAGCCAAGTCTTTGTAAAACTACTGTACATCATTACACCTACATTTTAAATTATTTTTTCCATGTCACAGCATGGCCTCGCAATTTAAAAGGATAATGAAGTTAATTTTAAGATATTTTTTTCCACAGTATATAAAACTTTTAACAGTTATGAGATTTTCAGTTTTATGCTTTTGTGATATGCTGTATATGTACAGTATACTGTATGTCTTCCATTACACTCATTTCTCATTTCTCTATTTACAGGCATTCCATGAGAACCAGTCCTAGCAGCTTTTTACTCTGTTATTAATCTTAACCTAAAAAACTAAGGTACTACTGCTCTTTTTTCTACTGAAAATTTTATTAACTTTTCTTTTTTGAAACAAAAAGAATATGCTAAGCATCATTAATGCACATAAGAAATGCAACACTCAGGTCTCCTAAATTCAATCAAATATTTTAAAAATGAGCATCAAACAGGTATCAATTTCATAAAAACAGAACAAATAGTCATAGGTTTGCAGTATATAACATCACACACAATCAAAATGAAAGCATTACAAAGCTAATGTTCAGCATGACCTCTTTGATCATTAATGTAATCTCGGCAATGCTGATGTACAAACCTAGTCAGCCTCTGGAAAGACTACTGTTGGATCTTCCACCACTCTTTCCACACAGCTTTGCAGTATTTGAAGTTGTCTGCCACTGACTGTTTCCAGAAATGTTTTATTGGACTTTTAAAGTTGTCCATGGCATGTCCTTAAACTTATTTAATTGACATTGTGCCATGAATCCTGGCATTATGTTAACATTAGCTTTAGATGTCTTATATTGTCCTTTTGTAAATTTAAGATTTACATATTTGCATGCAGGAATAGAAAACTGTTGGTTCAAGGTCTTCATCAATGTATTGGTAACAATAGTTACCCTCAGTCTGCTCCTAAGGCTTTCTTGTTTTAAAGAAGGTGCCTAACCTGTTGTATATCACCATGGTAGCACAACTTTACTGGTTGACTTGAACAAACTCACCTGATTTTCACATACTGTACATTGTCCTTTGTCAGTTGTGTCAAAGGCAAACAACATTTATCAGTGAATAAAGCTTGCTTAACAGTCTGTCTTCTTTCTCCTTAGATGTTCTCTGATCCACGGAAGACAGCAATTCTCTCTCTCACCTGTCTGCCTGTTAACCTTAAATAGCATCCTAAAACCCAGATGTGGAGAGTGAGCAACATCATGTTGAATTCTTTAAGCCACCACCATTGCAATGCAAATGCTGTAGCATAACACATTTGTATATTCAGGGGTTCATCCAAATTTCCTCTTAATATTTGATTTCTACTAACATGTTGGCTATCCTTTAGCTTCAACGAATTTGAGCCAAAAAAGTGATCAGTCTTTACTTTCACCCTTATCAAATAAGTTTTATGGCATTCTGACATTCTGTTTTTTTTAGTAGAATGTCCAGGGGAGTTTAATTGGCTCATTTTCCTTTTAGCTGGGAGCAGCACTCTTTTCCACAGGCTGTCTTCTCAGTACTGAAACAAGAATGGACAAAAACACAATTTTCTGAAAAGCCCACTGATTCTCACCCAATGGTACAGGATACACAGGAAAATAATGGAACAGACAAACAGTTGAGATAGGAGAGGAATGCAAATCAGGGAGTAGCTAATCTGCTTGCCTAGCAGAAGTCCTCTATCAGACAGGACCACAAGATTTTAAGAATTTAAAAAAGATATGCCAAATTAACATGTGAATTATTGTTAAACAATGAAGCATACATTGTTTCACAATGTGTTTAACATGCTCATTTCGTTTGAATTGCAATCATGTAATACATTCCAATGTCTTTTATTTTAAAATAAATGTGTTCAAGGTTTGCATATCATTTCAAGTATTTTACTGGGTATCTTTCAAGAAACAGATGGACAAGAAATTTGTATAAATGAGATATCACAGAATGAGAAAGATGGACTGATTGGTCACCTCTTATTTGCAACCTTTCTTATATTCTTAAATTCTTGGAATTGTGTCTGGGTTACCTTGGAAAATTGACACTTTCAGATGTCCTACTGCAGGAAATAATCATAGGATTTCAGTTTGGAAAAACTGTATCCACTGAATCTAACCTCATACCCTTGTGATGAAGGTATATTTGGTTAATCTCAAAGTTACACATCATGAGGTGTAAGCCTGGTCAGTACCTGGATGGGAGACCTCCTAGGAAAACTAAGGTTGCTGCTGGAAGTGGTGTTAGTGGGGCCAGTAGGGGGCGCTCATCCTGTGGTCTGTGTGAGTCCTAATGCCCCAGTACAGTGACAGGGACACTATACTGTAAAAAAGGCGCCGTCCTTCGGATAAGACGTAAGCCCAAGGTCCTGACTCTCTGTGGTCATTAAAAAACCCCAAAAATAACAAGTAAAGGTTTATTCCATGCTGAAAAAAAGAAGAAAGAGAACACAATGTTTCGGCCGTGGAGCCGTCTTCAGGTGTGAGAGAGACAAGGCAGTAGGCAAAAGAAATGTAGCGGGAGAACAAAGGCTGGGAGGGAGGAGGAGTGAGAGGCAGGAGCAGAGGACAGAAAGAGAGGTCAATCAAGAGATATGAAGTCAGAATGGGTGTAGAGAGGTGTGAAATGAAACTTCCAATGAATGGAGAAAATTTAAAAGAACAGTAGTCTGTCGTTAAGAGAAGGGAGAATGTATGATCCTAGCTGCAGAATAATTTTGGTTTCGGTAGTCTTTCTGATGTATGACTTCGGAAAACTTTGAGAACACAGACGGAGAGATTAGAGTGGTCGTGGCCGGTGAAATGAGAAACAATGGGCTTGGAGAGATCTTTAATCTTCACAGCCCTGACATGTTCTCTGAAGCGGTCTCCGAGTCTCCTTCCTGTTTCTCCAATGTAGATGGCTGGGCATTTACTGCAAGAGATACAGTAAATAAGGTTGCTGGAGGTACAAGATGCCATCCGGGTGATCCAGAATTGTCCTGAGGGGCCTTGTATGAGTGTGGTGTTGGATGTGTACTTGCAGGTGATACAGCGAGCTCTGTTGCACGGGAAAGTGCCTGGTGTGGATGGTTGTTGAGGCCGGTCAAGGGAGCTGTGAACAAGGAGGTTACGCAGATTAGGTGGTCGGCAATATGAGATGATAGGACGATCAGAAAAGAGGGCCCCAATGGAGGGATCATCCTGTAGGATGGAAAAGTTGTGGTTAATAGTCCTGGGGATAGGAAATGTGTTAGGGTGGTAGGGAAGCACCAAAGGAATGCGATTGTTACGGTGGGAGTTCCTGATCGGGTTGATGGTCCGGGGGGTGTTTTTGGCTTGGGCAAGGGCCCTGTCAATCACACTGCTGGGGTATCCTCTGTTGATGAAAAAGGAGTATATTTCGAGGGCTTGGTTCTCGAAGTCAATGTCGTCGCTGCATAATCATCGTAGCCTAAGGAACTGTGAAAAAGGAAGAGAGTTTTTAGTGTGGTTGGGGTGAAATGAGCTGTACAGGAGGTAGGTGTGTGAATCTGTGGGTTTGTAATAAACTGAAGTGGACAGTCGGGGGTAGTTGATGGAGAAGTTGATGTCTAGAAACAGAAGAGTAGTGGAAGATATGTTAACCGTATATTTGAGGGATGGGTGGAAGTTGGTGAAATGGTGCAGGAAGAACTCAAGCTGATCGTTGGAGCATGTGGTGGCACCGACGCAGTCATCAATATATCGTTTGTAGAGGTCAGGGACATAGCCAGTGTAGGAAGCGAAGAAGCGTTCTTCTACCCAGCCGACAAAAATATTGGCATAGCTGGGTCCCATTCTGGTGCCCATGGCAACTCCACTAACCTGTTGGTAAAAAAGATTATTGAAAGAGAATGCGTTCAGTGTGAGGACCAATTCTGCAAGGCGTACCAGGGTGTGGGTGGGTGGATCAAGCACTGTGCGTTTGTCCAGCGTGTGCTTGAGGGCTGTAAGGCCGTCATTATGGGGAATGACGGTGTACAGAGATGTGATGTCCATGGTAAATATGTAGCATTCGGTACCCTGAAATTGGAAATCATTAAAAAGTTGGAGCGCGTGGTTGGTGTCTTTGATGTATGAGGGAAGATCTTCAACCAGTGGTCTCATGAGGCTGTCGAGAAAGGCTGAGATGTAAGTAGTTGGACAGTTACATGCTGTCCTCTCATTGTTTCTCATTTCACCTCTGACGGCCACGACCACTCTAATCTCTCTGTCTGTGTTCTCAAAGACGGTTTTCCGAACTCATACATCAGAAAGACTACCGAAACCAAAATTATTCTGCAGCTAGGATCACACATTCTCCCTTCTCTTAATGACAGACTACTGTTCTTTTAAATTTTCTCCATTCATTGGAAGTTCCATTTCACACCTCTCTACACCCATTCTGACTTCACACCTCTTGATTGGCCTCTCTTTCTGTCCCCTGCTCCCGTCTCTCACTCCTCCTCCCTCCCAGCCTTTGTTCTCCCGCTACATTTCTTTTGCCTACTGCCTTGTCTCTCTCACACCTGAAGAAGGCTCCACGGCCGAAACATTGTGTTCTCTTTCTTCTTTTTTTCAGCATGGAATAAACCTATTACTTGTTCCTTTGCAGCCAACGCATGCTGACGCAGCTACCCACCTGTTTTTCAAAAAGTGTAACCCTGGTGTCCTGGCCAAATTTCCCATTGGACCTTACCAATCATGGCCTCCTAGTAAACCCCATCTCTGAATTGGCTTCATCACTCTGATCTCCTCCCCACTGATAGCTGATGTGTGGTGAACATATTGTGTGCACTATGCCTGTCATCGCATCATCCAGGTCCCCTCCACATTGGTGGTGGTGGAGGGGAGTCCCCATTATCTATAAAGTGCTTTGAGTGGACACACCTGAAGAAGGCTCCACGGCCGAAACGTTGTGTTCTCTTTCTTCTTTTTTTCAGCATGGAATAAACCTATTACTTGTTCCTTTGCTGTCCAGAAAATTGCTATATAAGTGTAAGCAATTATTATTGTAATTATTACTTAACAACCAAGAAATTGAAATTAACTGTTGAATAAACTAATTGGCACATTCTTACTTACCAAAGCACACTAAACAGAATCAAAACATCACTCCAATTTAAGCGATATACTGTATAATATCTGGCCTTTTTTCTTTTTTGTTGAGATTTTTGTTTCCTACCAGCTTCATATATAATAATTTAATTTTTTTTTTACAAAAGCCATGTTGCATGTGAAAAAATGAAAATGTGCTATACCAAAAATGTTTGATTTTGTATTGCTCAATAAAGTGCTTAACCATCCCTATTAAATGTCTGTTGCAGAAGTTGACCCAGTGTCAACTCCAAAATATCCATATATATATTTTTTAAGTAGATGTGTTTTTTTATTTTTTTGCACATTATTTCTTGTTTTATGTATTTTGTGATTATGTTATTCTGTACATATTTATGCAGTATGCTCATGAATGCTATGCAAAAACATAAATTTGCATTAATTATCACTTTGGAAGTGTAGAATATATGATTGAAAATATTATTTCTAATATACTGTAGTAGCTGCAATACAGAAGTATATATAAGCTAAAGAACCCAAAGGCTGTAATAATGTTTAATTAGTATCATAATAACATGAGAACATTTATATTTCTTATTTGTCTTTTTGAGAAATGATGTTTTATGATTTGGTAGGTTTCCACACATAAAATCCAAATTGTGGTGTAGACAAGCTTTACATGATTAAATAGTAATTTGATTTGGTTAAACATCCTTAACAGGTGAGTGCTGCACTTCTTTGGAAGATGTAAAGCATCTCTTCCTATACTGTATGTGCACTGCTTTTGTAATAGCTTTAGAAAAAACCTGCAAAATGCAGGTAATTGTTATAAACCATAGTAGAATTTATTTATGTTGTTCTAATGTATTATGGGTATGCTCTTACATAACTATATATACAGTAATTAAGGGGCTGCTTGCATAAACACATTCAATAAATAAGGAAATGTTCATTGAGAAAGTGAGTACTGACACCAGCCTGCCTAAAAAGCAAATACATTTTAATTGATAAGAGCACCTCCTACTTTAGCCAGAAATGGCAAGCAAGGTAAAATGGCTTCTAGTTCCTGGAAACTCCAGTGTGATAGATAATGCTCTGCCATTACTAAGATTCAGTCATCGTTCCGTGATCTCAATATATAGTATGGCTCAGAGCCAACTCCCTAAATCCTGATCACTGCTACACCAAAACATAGAGAACTGTACAATATGATTTGTGATGCTATCTGCTGTAACAGGCTCTTTCTTGTGTCCAGTGTAACAGGTTAAAGTTAAATAAAAATCTTAGCCATTCTTTTTTGCTCTCTGTACTCTCTATACACTTCATGTTTAGCATCAAACTTTAGTCAACCTGAATAAGCAATAAATGTATTTTTTAATTATTTTTGTATTTCTCCCTCTTCCGTTGGAATAAAAATAAATATAATGGGTCCCAGCCTGGTCCTGGTTACATTAGATCTTTTGGACTAATATAATAGGTTTTTCTGTAAATCCTCTACCTGTGTAACATGTAAGAAAATATCCGGCTTTAGTTTTTCTAAGAAGTCCAGTATGGGAATACCTGTTAATTTTCATTTTTCAGGTTTTGGTTAAATACAGTATGCAATTAGAAAATATAAGCCCCTTTTCCCTTGTAACAGAATATGGCTTAAAGTTATATGGGGAGTCTGTTATGGGTCTAGAGTCTGACATAGTCAATACCCCATGTGTTTGTTTATCTGTTTAATGTTATAGAAACATGGTCTTAAAAAAGATCAATTAAAGTAATTGTAGAGTTGTTCTAAATTAATTGAGGACAAGTGTTTTAATAACAGTCTCAGGGCATATAAGGTTGTGGCAGATTGTATTTTTCTTTGAGACCAGGTGTACATACTGAAATCTGAATATTTTTGACAATGTAAAAAGAAGCTGTTTCATAGCAAGAATTTTTTTGTTTTGTAAAAACCTTTATAATAAGAGGTTATAGGGTTTGTAAAAATTAAAGCGAAGCCTACAAAAGGTGTAGGTTCCTACTTAAACAAACGTTTGAGGGCCTTCACATTTTTTGAGACACCAAAGTTCTTGCTGATATACTAGTGGACAAGCCAGGGAGAGCTTGGATGTGGTGACTAAAAATCCCAAAGTGTCATGCTTAATTAGCTTTTGAAATTTAAAACTCTTAATGCCTACAGATAAGCCACATACGAGATGAGCTTCCTTCTAACTAAATACAGAGCAACCTACAGTTAAATCTCTCTCTCTGCACCCTGGATGCCACAAAATAAATGGGAGCCTATATCTCTATCCATAAAAATTCACCCTAAGCAGGAAAGACGTTTCTAACTGAGGTATCTTTTACCCAGGAAACCCAAGTTCCCCCAAAACACAGAATAGCACGCTCTCTCTAACAAGGTTGAAATACTTACAGTAAAACTAAAACACATAAACAAACTCAATAGTGATTTCTGTTTAAGGGCATCTTTAAATTCCCTTGCTCTTTCTGAGCATCCTGGAGATTGTTGTTCTAACTTTATTATTCATATTATTTTAATATATGACATTCTGTGATGATCTGAAATATGAATATTGTTTGCATATTATTTTATTGTTAGAGAAAGTCTTCATTATGCCCAAGAGACAATGTGTTAAAAAGGTAGCGTGGGTTTTGTCTGAAGTCAAACTCTGGCCCTATTGATTCATAGCACAGAAGTCTATGTCACCAATGCATCACTTTAATTGGTATTTGATTTTCCATTACAACAGATGTACTTAAAGGAACACTTTCCTTTCCAAAGTAATCACAGCAAGAGACCAAATTAAAGACGTTGATGCAGAAAATGTTTATGAAGAAGGTGGAATACTGTTTTGAACCTTATTTTTTATCTACTGCTACCTGCTATACATTTATATCATTTTTAATTATTAGTCTTCTGAGACATTATTATACTTATTTTTATATTTAGTTACCAAAATTTCCCTTTAGTCTCATGATCCCATTCTGAATATTCCCTATTAAGTGGATTTAAAAAAGTACTATAACTTTTTTTACAACAATAACAACAGCGAATTCATAGAAACATTATAGCATTTTATAATGTACTGTATATAAACTTCATATACAGTAGTTGGAACAAGCACCTTTCCAATATAACCACAGTAAGTGACCAAGTTAAAAACTTTGATGCAGAAAATGTTTATGAAGAAAGTGGAATACTGTTGTGTATCAGCTTCTGTATGTACATCAGGTATAATATATTGATATGAATAAATTAATATAGTTAATGACATTCAGATACGTTATACTGCTGTTGTTTTTATGTTCAGCTACCAAAATTTCCCTTTAGTTACATAATTCCATATTAATATTAATAATATATTAAATGGATTTAAAGATGCACAGCAGAGAAATGTTAAATGAAGCCATATTTTTACTAACATCTAACATACCAAAAGTGCCACCTATCAATCATCTTTGGGTAGTAAATCACACACCGTACCTGATTGTAGTACCTCAAACATTCTGAGTGGCGCATTCTGAGTGGCTGCATCTGTACAGTAACTTGTGCATTGTATGTTGTGTGTAGTGTAGTGCATTTCACTGTCGTTGTTAATAAATATTTGTTTAACCAAGTGTGCCTTGATTATTACTCTTTTCACCAAAGCTGGCCAGAGAACAAAGAATTCATGTGCCTCTAATTATACCAACAGCTCAGGTTTATTCTTAACATAAATCTTTACAAGTTGGGGGTTATGATCATTTATTTGAGTATTCATTAAACTGTTTAGTCTATTCCTGATATTTTGCATTTTCATAACCCCCCATTTATAACAATATTTTTCAAATGACAAGCTACAGGCTAGAAGGCACAAGGTAAAACTTTCAGTCAGGAAACAGGAAGTACTGTAAATAAGGATTGAAAATGTTGTCTATGAATATGAATAACCACATAAATTACTAAATATACAGGATCTGTGATCATCTCTGTGCGTGCCCTACATCAGTGAACCAGAATTACTTGTGGACCGATAAAAAATTGAGCAGATGAAAAACAAAATCAACATAAAAACAGGAGTCACTTAAATTTTAAGACAGACACCACAAAACAGTATTTTGTTTTTTTTTATACAATTAATATTTAATTTTACAACTTTATAGTTTCTATAAAACTCAGGAGTTTTGTTTTACTTGGGGAGAATCTGGAATATTTAATTACTTATAATTTTCTTAAAAATAAATCATTTGACAGAAATAAAATTGATTTTACACTCCATTTTTAGCCAAATGTATTTTGCACAAAAGGTACATCAGCAATTCATCATCTAAATTAATAATATTGTTTCTGTGCAAACATTCATCTGAAGTCTGAACTCAGATAATCAAGACTTTGGCTGAACTACAGAAAATATGATTGTGAGCTGTGAGTTGCAGTGGTGCCCTGATGAATTGATCTTTAAATAGTACAGAGATGGATAGGAGCTAATTGTTGACAGGGCTGACTCCAGTGGGAGCAATGGGGACAGATACACAACCCTTTCTACTGAAAATAAACGAGGTTTGTTGGAGCTACTACAGTATATAGGAGAAACTCCAGAGGCATCCTTGGCATGGGAAGGATCTGTGGAAGAAAACAGTATGAAGAGAAAAAATCTATTTCAGTATGTTATGCAGACAAGGTGCCAAATTATCCAGACAAATACAGTTAATCAAGAGGAATATGAAAGTAAACTTAGGAGACATAGAAAGCATACTCAGTGCCTCCTGGGTTTGCTCCATATTCTTTCCATATTCATATACTGTAAACTGCATGCTCAGGTGACACAGTTTCAAAGGTGACAGTGTAATGCTCTTACTATCTGTGCCACTGAGTAAACAGTGTTACAGATTTGTAACCCAGAGTAAATTTTGCACGCTCTGGTCAGGTCCCTGTGATGTAATAGAGCACATTAACCTGGTAAATTAATGGATATTGTAGCCCAGAAAACCTAACCTGAGCAGATATATCACAACAGTCCGCTTAAGGCAGAGTAGATTATGATCTACTAGCGAGACTCTCTACCCAATGAGTGATGTTTCAGTATAAACAATTCAGATGGGACCAAATCTCATAAAAGTACAGAAGACAAAATCTGATATTAAGAAAGACACAATCTGATATTAAGAACATCAATGTGATTAAAGTCCTATCTGGAAGAACACAGAAGTCTGAACATAACATTGTTGCTCCCCTTTGACAATTGTGACAATCATTCTCATATACAAACATGACAGAGATGAAGGTTCTGTAATTATTTAGACTGGCTCAATGAGGTAACACATTTTGATGCCTATCACATGTCTCATATTAGTTGAGTGCTTACATCCACCTGTCATAGGACCCACTCTTTCCCTGCATAAAGATACATGTGCCCCATCACACCACTCTAGATGAAATAGAGAATTAGCTAATTGTTTTAGCCAGCTTTGTGACATTGTGACCCTTATGGGTCTTTACTATTATAGTGTGCTTCTTTTCAGCCACCATGTTGTATTCTCTACCTTTCAGCAGAAGTTTCACAAACTGCTTTCCTCCATGTCCTGTCTGTGTTGGCACATGAAGGATATAGTGATTTTTAGTGAAGACTGGGCATCACACCTCCTTTACATTCAGGCCATCTGGAAGTCTCACTGTCAACACTTCTAACACTAAATGTTTTGTATAAACATCCTACTATCACGATCGTAAACCCCTCCTCTTAAGGACGCTCCAGCCCTACCTTGCTTATACTCATCTCCCGCACCTGCCTCCGGTTCCAGCCCCCTGTGTTATATAAACCAGACGTTCCTGCCGATCGGGGCTCAGCTTTGGAACATGGACGCCTGGAAGCCCGCCTACCCGCGAGTCCAGGATCGACTCGACAGCATAGGCTTCACAACGGCGTCCTGACCATCTGGGTCCGGGATCAGGGAGCGTCTGGTCCCGTTACCCCCTTTTATTCGCCTGACCCTCCGCCGGATCCCGCTCCGGTTTTTAACTCTGTTTGTCTGTCAGGATGGATTACCCAGTGTTGGACATTTGCTTCATTCATGGATTTGCCTTGGACTCCCTTGGACTGTTTGCCTTGGCCACACCTCCCCCGAACACCAGCGCACCATGGACATGCCCCCTGTTTTCCTTCCAGCCCCTAGCATGTGTAGCAGCAATGCTTGTTAATGAGACAGAATTAAGCATTGCTGTGCTTTCCTAAATGAAGCCCCATCTCTCTCTTCATCTCTGTGGTGCAGCCACAGAGAAGGTATTCATGCAGGCTGATTTAAGGTGTTTTCTTTTGATAAGGAAAACCTCCCAAATGGGGATGCACATAGCTAAGCCTGGCTATCATGATCAATGGTCATCCCTGGCGCCTATCTGTCTAGGGAGTGCCAGAAGGACATCTGGACTGCATTCCTAAGTGTCAGGAGTAAGTGACTCATCTCTCACCTTGATCAACCAATCAGGGACTGCCAGGGCGTGGTAACACCAAGTGGGTCTCCAATGCCCGCCAAACTCTCAACCATTTTCGCGCACCCTCAGAGACGATCACGTGACAACCGCCGTTGTCTGCACTGGGACTTGGAATTTGTTCTAAGCGCAAGGCCGAGGATCCCGTACATACTCAGAATTCTGCAACGAACAACGTGAATGCTCCGCTTGATCAACGGCAGCCTACAGTTGGACCCTCGTTGACAACCTGAATAGCTTATTCAGAAGCAGCGCTGGACTGGGAGCAAACCAGTTTTCTTCCCATGAAAAAGAGTGACTTGCGAGGACCCGCGGTCACACTCTGTGCATAGAGACTTTCTACTTGTCAGCCGGACTACTAGTAGACCCTGGGAGCAACGACTGGACTGTGCGCTGCAGTTAGATTCCTCCGCCCGTCCTACTCCGAGCTGCACTTGACTGGTTGGCCAGTAGCCAGAGGACGCCGGGACAACGCCTATTGGACGACCGCTGGGACAGAATGTGCAACAGAGCCTGTCAGCTGGTTTGGTGTCCGTGCCGGGAACATAGTGGATAAGTAAACCCCATGTTCTACATTGCGTCTCGAGAATTTAATTGTTACCTCAACACAAGTCGTTTTCAATTTAATTCATGAGTAATGTATTTACTTCCGAGTCTAGTGTAACAGTGGGTAATAACACAGATTAGCGATTTGGTATAGCCGGACGGTATATTGAAGTATATTCTCTGTTGTGCATCTCTTTGTGTTTGCATCTCTTCGAGATTATATACCTTGTGTTTTGATAACCCTCACAGTAAGGTCTGCCGCCTGTATCCAGGCAGACTGGTATATGTTTGGTGCACAATTTATGTTTAATAAATGTATCTCGTGTATTG